>NC_068306.1:32644972-32770736 GCF_025860055.1 Xyrauchen texanus | reverse complement strand
CATCACTAAAGCGTGATTGCGTACTCAATGCCAGCTAAAGGCTTTGACTGGGACATATCCTAAAGACCACACCCACCAAGAACAAATACATCTATCTGATTGGCTGATGAATCTGACAATCTGATTTTAGATGCCTATTCACTTACACTGTTGAGGGATTCTGTAGAAATTCTAAAGGCTTAATGGGATGGTGCTCAGACTCACATGCACCTCGGATTCGTGCATTTGGGAACCAGTCGTCATGCTTTGCTTGTAATTGTCAATTAGATTGGATAAACTATTTGTTGTTTGCTGTTCGTTTTTAGATGAATTAAGAGTGGAAAGTGATTGAAAATAAATGTGAATAAGGCAAAAGTGTGAATAAGGATGACATTTATTTATTAAACATGTAAGGCCAGCAGAGAAGGCTTTGCTGGCCCTGAGAATTCGTCACTGACTGACACACTAATCATGGCTAGTATTAAAAGTGATTGTGTCGGCACACACTTCACTTCTACTGGTCGATTTTGATTTTGAACTAATTAATTTATTGAAACATGAAAAAATTTAACAAAAATTTTTCTAAATAGGGCTGCAACTAACGAATATTGTGATAATCGACTAATCTAATGATTATTATAACGATTATTCGACTATTCGGTTGATTGTTGCAACGATGAATCATTAGCTCTTAACTGACTATTCAGCTTGTGCCTAGACTTAAAAGGTTGTGATAAACATGCTTACTAACAATAAAGAGGACAAAATCATCTTTTAAAAATCTCTCTAAATGACATTCACTGTTTCCAGTAATTCCAGTAAAAATTCCCTGCAAAAAAAATATAGTTTTGGTCTTGTTTTCCAATGTTCTCCACATATTCTCTAAAAGCAAGTTTAAATATCTTACATGTTTCTTCTCAGGTAAATGTATCTTGTTTTAAGTAGGCTGTTTTTGGATATTTTTTAATATTTAAATATTAAATATTGTATTCAACATTCTCCAATAAAAAAAAATTCTTCAGCATTATAGCTACTAATGTAAATGTACATTGTTTAAAAGGAGTTTTAGATATTATTTTTGGAAAACAAGCCAAAAAAGACTGATCAAAAACTGTTGCAGTGTATAATGGACTAAGACCTCTCTCTCACCTTTATTTTCACTTTGATCCATCTTTAACTCACAAAAACAAACTCTATCTTTGTAATAGAGCTGCATATCATTGATTTACAATAAAATACACATGTGACGCATAGACTACAGTATATTATGATTCAATACATCGCAATCCATCACATTATTAATCTAGCTACAGCAAACGCACACGTGGGATGGGTGCAGTTTCAATCTCTCCCCCTTCATAAGATATAATGCCAGGTTTGCTTTTTAGATGCTCTGACATGCAGGTTTTGCTTAAGTGGAATGCCAGATCTGGCTCTTCTTTATTTAACGATGACAGTGCTTCTTTATTTCCTTATTTTGCATTTTTCCATTATAATTCCATGATATTTTGTGATCTACATTCCTGAAGCTGTTTGGAAAGTTTAGAGTGCATCTTGACGTGTGTTTTCTTCCTCTCCTCAGTCAGGCGCGAGCTGCTGTGCTCCTCTCTCGTGTCATCATTAGAGTTTCATATGATCTCATGTTATGTTAAATGAGATCAAACAACTATTTGACAACGGACATTTTTGTCGACAATTTTTTATTGCCGACGTTGTCGATAATGTCGACTAATTGTTTCAGCCCAATTTCTAAATTGCAGTTACACTTCAAACGAAACAAACATATAATCAAAATAATGAAGTGGTCAAATAAATCATACCAAATCCAAATGTTTTACTCTCCCCAACATCTTCCAGCAGCCCCTTTTTCATTGATTTAAAAATTACTCTACGATGACAGGTGGAAAAATACCATTACAAATTATATCATAAATACAATTGTAAATATAAACATAACACTGATCATAAGGGACTTAATTTTATGTTCCACAATATTTCGAGAGTTTGGACATGAACTTTATTTTCACCTGCTGGTGGAATCTCCAAACTGCAAATGCAGGAACTGAGTTTAAAGACTTTGGATTGATATAAGACATGTTTTTGAAATGTCTTTTCATCTATTTCTCAGGAAAATAGCAAATTGCGTTTTGCACCACTTCATTAACCCACTGTAAGCCCGATTATCGGTCCAATGGCGGTCTCCAATAATACGGGTGAAGGTCTCCGCACGTTACTGTCTTTCCTTTTACGCAACACAACAAGATTAAATGAAATACATTTTCTCTCATGTGTTACCTCGTTATTTCATCTGACTCCATAAATGAAAAAGGTTTTAATGATATCTGAGCATCATTAAAAGTGAGCGAATATTTGATTATTCTTTTTAACTCTTTAATTATATTTTACCCATTCAGATTTGGAAACTATTTCGCTTTGAGGTCCTCGCGTGTTTTTCTCTTTTACGTGGGTCTCACGATCACAAGCTCATCAGTCTTTGATCATCAATCAGAGGTAATTGCTATATACTTAAGATCGGTCACATTCACGTATACACAATCAAAGATACTTCAGTATAGCCCCCATGGAATTGCATACACTTGAATTTAACTTAACATTTTCTTCAGTAGAGGTCACGGCCACTATTACAGATATACGTAAGTTGACCAACATAACTTCTCTTATAATACCTTTGGATTGACCATGCTGTGGTTTCCTGTGTACACTTATCTAGAGAAACATTAAATTAAAACAGAGGTAAGACACACCCGAATTTAGATTGGTCAAGCAGTATTTGCTGTTCTAAATGGAAATTCCCTTTTTGTCTTTGAAAACCAAGTACACTTGAATTGATGCCAAATATTACTCATGACTAATCTGACGCAGACTTGCGGTAACATACGAATCGTTTAATCTACTTGGGAAAACAATTTCAGAGTCAGTCAGATTAAAATCAAATGTTTACAATTTATTGACCAGGTAATAGAACAATAATTCACAATCCAATTCATAGTGTAAAATCATCTATCAATCAAATATAATAACAACAATTCGGAAATCGAGGAATTTATATATATATTTACCTGGCAAAGAAAACTACACACAGCGATCGTGTGGGAAGTCTACCTACAGACTACCCGAACCTTTTGCCCATTTTCCTTATAAACCCATTCAATATGTATATAGTCTGGTCCAAAATTGAGGGGTTCACAACTGTGGGATCAGAATTTGTAATTGAATGGGTTTTTGATTCCTGTAGATATACTCACAGGAGGTAGTTTGTATGGAGGATCTGGGGAAGGGCACACCTTTAAGGGGCACACCACATTTCTCATATTTTATAACTTCTTTTAGCTTTTCATTATGGCTGGGAGAATGAGACCAGTTTACCAGGCGCACTGAGACACTTTAAATCAGTATTTCCCAACCGGGGTGCCGTGGCACCCTGGAGTGCCATCTGACGAGAGCAGGGGTGCCGTGTAAAAGTCCTTCAAATTAATTTTTCTTTTTTTTTTTGTGATAAGACAGACACATAAATAAAAAAAATGCAAGGATGCAGAATATTTTATTCGACTGAAAATGCAACACGAAAAACAAGAGGAAATTATGATAAAGAGTGCAAAAGTGTCTGAGAAAGCATTAAAGGCAAGCTATCTTGTGGCTGAAATAGTAGCTAAATCGAAAAAAACCCACACGATCGCTGAGACTGTAATCTTACCTGCATGCAAAGCCATCGTTAACACCATGCTAGGCCCACAAGCAGCGAAAGAAATATCAAAGGTTCCCCTGTCAAACAACACAATTAGCAGGCGAATAGAAGACATGTCTTCAGACATTGAAAGTGTGGTTTTGGAAAAAATCCGATCCAGCGGCAAATTTTCCTTGCAGCTGGATGAGTCGACTGACATTAGTGGGCATGCACAGCTCCTGGCAAATGTTCGATTCGTAGCTGGAGACAGTATTAGAGAAACTTTTTTATTTTGTAAATCAGTGCCTGACAAAACAACGGGAGCAGAAATATGTCGTGTGACAACAGAATATCTTGAACAGGGGGGGTTGAATTGGAAGGACTGTCACAGTTTATGTACTGATGGGGCCGCTGCCATGACGGGGAGAACGAAGGGCTTCATTAGCAGAGTGAGAGCGCAAAACCCACATGTGAAAGCCACTCACTGCTTTTTACATAGGGAGGCACTGGTAGTAAAAATGCTCCCGAAGGAACTCTCTGATGTACTGGACAGAGCAGTAGATGTAGTTAATTTTATCAAGGCACGCCCACTGAAGAGCTGTCTATTTTCGATTTTATGCGAGGAAATGGGAGCGGAACATCAGAGCTTGTTATTACATACGGCCGTTCGATGGCTATCACGCGGCAAGGTTTTGGCACGACTCTACGAACTGAGGGAAGAGTTAAAAACGTTCCTTAATCAGGAGAATTCAGGATATGCAGAGTTAATTGCAGACATGGAATGGTGTTCAAAACTTGCATATCTCGCCGATGTTTTTAAGCATCTCAATGACCTGAACACAAAAATGCAAGGCAAAGATGAAAATATTCTCACTTCTACCGCCAAATTGCGAGGCTTCAGGTCCAAGCTCACCCTCTGGCGTTCTTTTGTTGAAAAGGGCCAACTTGATATGTTTCCCTTGTGCAATGCACACTCAAACTGCAAACTCCCTGGGCTTATCACCCAGCATCTGAAAGACCTAGAGGAGAGGTTCAACTTTTATTTTCCAGTTGAGACTTATGCTGAGTTTGACTGGGTCCTTGATCCTTGGAATTCATCAGGACTGGAAAGTTCAAAAGGCATGCCACTGCATGTACAAGAACAAATTGCAGACCTAAGGGAAGATCGCAGTTTAAAAATGAAATTTTTTTTAAACGGGGGGGGGGTGCCACAAAATTTAGCAACTTTTCTAAGGGTGCCATGACTAAAAAAAGGTTGGGAATAACACTGCTTTAAATGATACCAAACATGTATAGTTACTTTTTTTGTACACAATTAACATTGTATAGGTTTTTAGTGAGCTTTAAGTGAGGAGGAGAAGGGGGGAGTAGGGGGAGATGATGAGACTGTAGAAGTGAGGTGTGAGCTGCACTGTGTGCTGCGTCTCAGATGTTGCTGTTACATATGCAAGAGAGAGTTCAAATGTTAATTCTCATGAGAGCCTTTTGTTTTCTCGAGGGGTAGTCCAGACTTGCTGGCACCCTTACAACACAATACACCCACAGTTGGTGCGCATACACCCACAGGTAGCGCAAAACTCTCACCCACACCCATTTGCGCTTTGCACTAGCACGAAAATTGCACTTAGAATTGGCACTATCATGTTAAGTGTATAATATGTTGTGCACTCACGAAAATAGAGACCTAAGTATTAAACTTCGGCACATAACTTCTCCAGTGTAAGGTGAAAACATCCTATAGACTTGCATTGAAGTTGGGACCCCAGACATATCCAGGGAACAAAGTATCATAGATGCTTGTCAAACCCCTGGAGAAGAGGAGACCAGTACTTACAGGAAATAAGCAGTCCTCCACAATAAGCTGCACAATTTAAGGTATAATTCATGTTTGTTGTACTAATGACATGGGGCGAGATTTGTGCCAAAATGTATGCATCATTGTGGAAAAAAAACACAATGCGCATAACAGATTGCAGGTGTTTTGAGACATACTATTAAAAGTTGGCAATCTTTTTACCTGACATGGCATCTAAAAAAAAGTGGCACACTAGTGTGTGATGCTTAAAAGCTGTGCAGGGCCCAATCCCGCTCCTGGAGCACCACTACCCTGCAGAGTTTAGCTATAGCCCTAATAAAACATACAGGCACCTTGCCTGTACATTCTAAGACACCATGATTAGCTTGTTCAGGTGTGTTTGATTAGGGTTGGAGCTTAATTCTGCAGGATGGTGGCCCTATAGGAGCAGGATTGGGCACCCTTTAGCACATGTTTACGCAGAAAACACATAGAATAAGTACAGTATGTAGACACACAAAAACATGTTTGGTGTGAATGGGTCTTTTGAAAGCACCACTAAAAATGTATTTGCACCGCAGCAAATTGCCTCCATAGTACTAAAAGTACTAAAAGTTTTCTTAAAAAACTAATTCACCTGCAATCCAAGAGCTTGAGCAACACCATTATACTCTGACCTGTGGAAGTAATGTGATTCCTAAGCAACCAGTCATCTGGTATTATAAGACCACATTTGAGACCTTCTTGATTGACTGCTTTGCTTGCCGTCTGTACTGTTAAATCGATCATCTGAAAGCTGGCACCCTGGTAGTTTTGGATGCTGCCTGGACATTGCCTCAGCTAGCCCTGCGGGATATCTGAAACACAAAGACCAATATGAAGGATATTCAGTAAACACAGAGTACCGCAAGGGACAGATACAATCCTTTCCTTAAGTTGTTGTTGCAAGATTTTTTAGCTTGTGCAGCAGTCCTAGTTCTAGATTAGATTCTACTAGATGGACATATTTGTTTGTAATGCTAAGGGGGTTGTAAAAACCTCAGCAGTTCTATTTTACATCTGGACATCATGTTGTTTAAGACAACACTGGGTCATAGTTGGTGGGGACCTTTGCTTTGACTAGCAAATTCATATCAGGATTAAAAGACCCTCAAGTGTACAACAGAACAAATCTGCAGCTTGTAAAATGATGAAGAATGCACGGGTGTAAGTCACTCTAAAAGATACTTATCTTATAATCAGAGATTTGATGGAAGCGCTTTGTAAATGAGTCCTGCAAGAATGGTAAAAAAGAGAAGGAAAACGAACCAAATAATTCTGGCAGGTTTTGCGTGGTCAGTTGGCCTCATTTGTGGTTTGTGAAAAGTATAGGCCACCAGAAAACAAATTTTGGGGTTGTGTTGTAGTTGTTTGAGTGAGAAGCAAGTATATGTAGCAGTGTTGATAACACTGCTGGTTTAACTTTTAAATACAGACCTGAAAGGAAAAAGTAACTCATGCTAGTGCGCTCAAGTCCTTGGAAGTTCGTTCTTACAACCTTCAGTTGTAATTATGGTGTGATCTGTGTTTTGTTATTGTTATTGGAAAAAAACATTTTTTGGGGTCAATTTCTTATTTTTCAGTCTTTTAATTAGTGACATAGGAAGCTTTTTAGTGCTACTGAATTGAAATGAAGATTAAATTGTGTATTTGGTGTTTAACTGATGCCATGAATTTATAACAGTGGTTCTCAACTGTTTTTGCTTCGGGATCCAGATTTCACACTGGACATCAAGTGGCGACCCACCATAGTAAAGATTAATGTAAAGATCCTGCACGAGTCACATTTTCTTTTAACTTGCATAGTTTTGTTCATGGCTTTTAAGTATAATGCATGCATTATTTTTGTTGTTGATTCATAATTTATCCACCAGTCTTGGAGGTCTAAACTTTAAAGCCCTTTATGTGCTTGACCTTATAAACAGTGCAATGACATATGAGTACAGGTTACAGTTACTTACTACTGTTAAATCGTGAAACATTTTTGTAAGGGTAATGATGCATAATTTTAAAAGAACAACGTTATTTTGACGCATAGCATAGTGTTGCTATGCTCCACCTCACTGCTTTTTATAATGTCAGGGCTGACAGTTTGACTTCCTCCATAGTGATTTAAACTAGAAAATTATAACTAGAATTCATATTGAGCATTGATGCGTGCACGCACGCGCCAGAGCTACAGTAGATTAGAGGATATAATTGGCGCGAGTTGCTCCATTACACTTGTAAAAAACAAGAGTTGATCACACCGCAAAAACATAGCGTTGCAGACGAGAAGTCTTTTACATATATAAAGTGCTGAATGTGTGATTGAACTGGCCTCAGCAGTCCAAAATTTCACTTGGGTGGCTGCTGAAAATGTTTCTATGGTATTGTTCTTTCCATGCTGTCCGCGGCCTTGTCTGAATAGTCCTGCGACCCACTTTTGGGTTGTGACCCACCAGTTGAGAAACACTGGTTTAGAACACACGGGAGTGCAATGTAAGTGCCTCACTGTAACACAGATTTGTGCTTTTTTTAAATAAAAGGATGGGCAAATCAAAATAAAATCAAAATAAAATTTTGGGGTAATCAATAATATGCCACAAATGCTGTTGATTAAGCTTAACTTGTATTGAACCTAGAATATTCCTTTAAGATATGATAGCTGCTCAGCAGCGTACTACATGAGCTGTCATATAGCGTTGTTTCCATGGTGACCGTGTCACTCACCCGAGCTGGATCTTAGCCACCGGCCATTGTTCATGAACTCAAAATGGCAAATGATCTCCACACATTTTTTTAAGGTCACATCAAGCAATGCGAATTGTCATATGTCATCTGTTGTTGTATTTGACGATGATTTATGATAATACCATATTATTATGGTATTATAGCTTGCATATGAAAGAAGCTTTCTTTTAATTACTTGCGCATTAGGCACTTGCACTTATTACACACAAATTAATTTGCTCATTTCATCCAACATCGGATCACAGTGGGTGACACAACTGTGCCAGTGCATACCACTTCATTTGCCCATTTTGACAATTGTGAGTTGTGAAGAGCAATAATAGCAGCTGCAAGGAATAAGGCATAAAACACTGAGTTTCTCAATGCTTCCAAGCCTCCACTGAATGATCATTACAGTATATTAGAGGTCGACCGATAGTGGATTTTGTTGATACCGATAACTAAGCTGGTGGGAAGGCCCAATAACTGATTAATCGGATGATAGTTTTTAAAATCGATATATAGAATTTTAAAATATTTTCTAAGGATTTCTTTACTTTCACAGGCACATAGAGGCTACAAGAGTCCAAAATGAATAAAATCCAGATGCAGTTTATTTCTGAACCAAAATCCCAAAATAGTATTTTACCTCTAGGGGCCACGGTTATACTGTAGAACCAATGCAATCTGTAAAATCCTCTAGCACCATCCACAAAGGAACATGTTGGAATAATAATAATAATAATAATAATACAAATATCTGCAACTATCTGCATTGAATTTTGCCAATAACCAATAGCTACAAAAAGTACTATTGACACCGAATAATCAGTACAAATTATATATTGGTCTACCTCTACAGCTACGGTTTTCCAACTGGGAGGCACACCTCCACAGGGAGGCATCAAAGCTTGTCAGGTGATGCATGGAGATTGATGATAAATTCAATAATAAAATCAAAAGATACATATACACAAGAAAATGTAGTCACGATAAATGAAATTTAATAGCTTGATGCAGTGTTTCCCAAACTGGGGTATGTGAGGTGACAATTTAATTTCATCACAGTCTAAAAAAAACATTCAAACCAGTTCATGTATTTCTCACTGGCAAAAATTATTTTGTGTGCTCTCTAGTGTAGAAACACCAAAATGGTTGTTTCATAAATATCAGATAAATATGCAATGAAATAACCCTTCTTTTGTGTAATAATGCATCTATTCATTTGTCAAAGTAACTTTTTTCACCAGCCCAGCACAATGCTAGGTGACTGTTACGTTTGAGCAATGAGGCAGACGAGGAGGTACGGATCCAAACGCAGTTCAAACTTTATTAAATGAACAGCACAGGAAAAACACAAAGGAACAGCCCACGATGGGGAAAGGAAACATAAAAGTATAAACTAAACACGAGATGAACAAAGAGGGCATTCGAGGGAGAATCACACACCAGGTTGACATCAAACAACGATCGACAAAGACAGCACAAAGACACGGGGTATAAATAGACAAACGTGGGAAAGGTGGCCAATGAAAGAACAGAACTCAAACAAGGTAACAAGGTGATAAACAGAAACCAAAGGCAAATTAACCAGGGCAGGTGTAAACAATGAACAGTGAATACTGAACGCTAACAGAGGGTTGTGGAATCAAATAAAGGACTAAAGTGACAACAAGATGGAAAACGAGAGGGCAACAGTGAAACGAGACAGGGTGGACTATGGAATTAAATAAGGGACTAAAGTGAAAACTTAAGAAGTGAAAAGTGACAAGACAGAAAACAAGGGGGCAACAGAGAGACAAGACAGGGTAATCATTACATAGCCCCCTAAAGGATCGGATTCCAGACGATCAAAACAACAAAAGACCTAAAAAGACCCACAAAGAAAAACCAAAATGAGGGCACCAGGGGCAAACAGACAGAGACAAGTGGGCACATGGGCGGACCGGGGGTACACTGGGCAGGCAGGAAGTCCACGGGGGCCATTAGGCAGTCCAGGGAGGTGGAGAGGGTAGATAGATAGACCATGGAGGCCGAGAGGGCAGGCAAGCAGTCTATGGGGGTGTGTCAAGGGACCAGGGTCAGGTGGCCGCAGAACAGAGGCCGGTTTAGATGGCCCGGAGCTGGCCACTTGGCAAGGACAGGGACCGGGTCGGGGGCCTGGGAGGAGGCCACTGGGCAGGGACTGGGTCAGGAGGCCAGGGAAGAGGACTCAGGACAGGAACAGGGGCAGGAGGTCTGGGTGGAGGCCACAGGACGGGAACAGGGTCAGAAGCCCTGGGAGGAGGCCACAAGACAGGGACCGGGTCAGGAGGCCTGGGAGGAGGCCACAGGACAGAGGCCAGCTTCGTGGCCTGGGAGGTGGTCGTGGGCCAATGGCCGGTTCAGGGGACCTGGGAGGTGTGGCCACTGGGGAGCTGGCGGAGCCGCGTGAGGCGGAGCCAAGGAGGACCTCTGAGGCGGGGCAGTCGAAGACTTGGGTGGTGGCGCCGCAGGAGGCATAGGCAGGGCCGCAGGAGACCCTGGGGGCGGAGCAGAGGCAGGCAGAGCCATGGTGTACCCTGTGGGCAGAGCCGTAGAAGACTTGGGAGGCGGCGCCGTGGAGGGCTGGAGGCGGAGCCGAGGGAGGCTCGGGAGGTGGAGCCGGGGGAGGCGATGGTGTAGAAGGCTCAGAAGGCGGAGCTGAGGGAGGTTCAGGAGGCGGAGCCGAAGAAGGTTCTAGAGGCGGAGCCCTAGAAGGCTCTGGAGGCGGAGCCGTAGGAGGCTCGGGGGGCGAAGCCCTGGAAAGCTCAGGAGGCGGAGCAGAGGGAGGCTCTGGAGGCTCAGGAGGCGGAGCTGAGGGCGGTGGCGCCGTAGACAGTTCTTGAGGCGGAGGCCTGGAAGGCTCCGGGGACGGAGCTGAGGAAGGCACAGGAGACGGAGCCAATGAAGGCTCAGGAGACGGAGCCGCTGGAGGCTCTGGAGGCGGAGCCGTAGGAGGCTCTGGAGGAGGCTCGGAAGGCAGAGCCGTGGATGGCTCGAGAGGCTTGAAGGGTAGAGCCCTGGGAAGCTCGAGGGGCTTGAGAGGCGGTGCCCTGGAAGGCTCGAGAGGCTTGAGGGGCGGAGCCCTGGAAGGCTCGAGAGGCGGAGCCCTGGTAGGCTCGAGAGGTGGAGCCCTGGAAGGCTCGAGAGGCGGAGCCCTGGAAGGCTCGAGAGGCGGAGCCCTGGAAGGCTCGAGAGGCTTGAGAGGCGGAGCCCTGGAAGGCTCGAGAGGCTTGAGGGGCGGAGCCCTGGAAGGCTCGAGAGGCTTGAGGGGCAGAGCCCTGGAAGGCTCGAGAGGCAGAGCCCTGGAAGGCTCGAGGGGCTTGAGGGGCGGAGCCCTGGGAGGCTTGAGGGGCTTGAGGGGCGGAGCCCTGGAAGGCTCGAGAGGCTTGAGAGACGGAGCCCTGGGAGGCTCAAGAGGCGGAGCCCTGGGAGGCTCGAGAGGCTTGAGAGGCGGAGCCCTGGGAGGCTCGAGAGGCTTGAGAGGCGGAGCCCTGGGAGGCTCGAGAGGCTTGAGAGGCGGAACCCTGGGAGGCTCGAGAGGCGGAGCTCCGGAAGGCCCGAGAGGCTTGAGAGGCGGAGCTCCGGAAGGCCCGAGAGGCTTGAGAGGCGGAGCTCCGGAAGGCCCGAGAGGCTTGAGGGGCGGAGCCCTGGAAGGCTCGAGAGGCTCGAGAGGCGGAGCTTTAGGAGGCTCAAGAGGCTCTGGGGGCGGAACCGTCAGAGGCTTGAGTGGATCGAGAGGCGGAGCAATCGGAGGCTCTGGAGGCGGAGCCGTAGGAGGCCCCGTAGGCGGAGTTGCAGGAGGCTCGAGAGGCTCTGGGGGTGGAGCCGTAGGAGGCTTAGGGGCGGAGCCCTGGTAGGCTCGAGAGGTTCAGGAGGTGGAGCCCTGGGAGGCTCGAGAGGCTTGAGGGGCGGACCCCTGGTAGGTTCGAGAGACGGAGTCCTGGAAGACTCGAGAGGCTCGAGAGGCGGAGCTCTGGAAGGCTCGGGAGGCGGAGCTCTGGAAAGCTCGGGAGGCGGAGCTCTGGAAAGCTCGAACTGGATGGCTGAGCTCTGGAAAGCTCGAGACTCGGATGGCTGAGCTCTGGAAAGCTCGAAACTCGGATGGCTGAGCTCTGGAAAGCTCGGAAACTCGGATGGCTGAGCTCTGGAAAGCTCGGAAACTCGGATGGCTGAGCTCTGGAAAGCTCGAAACTCGGATGGCTGAGCTCTGGAAAGCTCGAAACTCGGATGGCTGAGCTCTGGAAAGCTCGGAAACTCGGATGGCTGAGCTCTGGAAAGCTCGGGAGGAGGAGCCCTGGAAGGCTCGAGAGGTGCTGGCTCTTGGACGGTCACGGCCATTGGCACTGGCACTGGCTCTTGGACGGTCATGGCTACTGGCACTGGCTCTTGGGCGGTCAAGGCTACTGGCACTGGCTCTTGGACGGTCGTGGCTACTGGCACCTGCTCAGGGACGGTCGTGGCTTTGGGCACTGGCTCTTGGACGATCGGGGCCACAGGCGCTGACTCAGGGACGGTCGAGGCTACAGGCGCTGACTCAGGGACGGTCGAGGCTACAGGCGCTGGCTCAGGGACGGTCGAGGCTACAGGCGCTGGCTCAGGGACGGTCGAGGCTACAGGCGCTGGCTCAGGGACGGTCGAGGCTACAGGCGCTGGCTCAGGGACGGTCGAGGCTACAGGCGCTGGCTCAGGGACGGTCGAGGCTGCAGGCGCTGGCTCATTGATGTTTGAGGCTTGCGGCACTGGCTCATTGACGTTTGAGGCTTGCGGCACTGGCTCATTGACGTTTGAGGCTTGCGGCACTGGCTCATTGACGTCTGAGGCTACAGGCTCTGGCTGGGTTACCGTGGTTGGCGAGGATTCGGGCTCGCTCACGGTGACATGCATGGGCTCTAGCTCGCTCACGGTGACATGCGTGGGCTCTAGCTCGCTCACGGTGACATGCGTGGGCTCTAGCTCGCTCACCGTGACATGCGTGGGCTCTAGCTCGCTCACCGTGACATGCGTGGGCTCTAGCTCGCTCACCGTGACATGCGTGGGCTCTAGCTCGCTCACCGTGACATGCGTGGGCCGGGAGGCGGAAGCCCGCCTCCTCCTCCTTCTCCGGCAGACGAGGAGGACCGCGCTGCCTCGTTGACCGGCGCGAAAGGACGAACCACGGGCGTAATGGAGGGTCAATTCTGGCGGGAGGCGCTACGGGGTTCTCCTCGATGATGTCCACAGTTAGATGAGAACCGCAGATCTGTAGGGTCTCTTCAACGCACGCGCCAAGCGCCCAGTCGCGCGTAGCCGGAGGCAGCCGCTCCTTCAGCCCATCATTCAGGTTGCCTCGGAAGAAGACCACGAGAGAGTAATTTGGAAAGTCAGAGACGTTTGCCAGAGCCAGGAAGTCGTGAATGTGGTCTTCAATAGGTCGGTCCCCTTGCTTCAGGCTGAGCAGATCGTAATTTGCCTGAAAAACTGCTGGATCCATTGTGGTCGATCGTTCTGTTACGCTTTGAGCAATGAGGCAGACGAGGAGGTACGGATCCAAACGCAGTTCAAACTTTATTAAATGAACAGCACAGGAAAAACACAAAGGAACAGCCCACGATGGGGAAAGGAAACATAAAAGTATAAACTAAACACGAGATGAACCAAGAGGGCATTCGAGGGAGAATCACACACCAGGTTGACATCAAACAACGATCGACAAAGACAGCACAAAGACACGGGGTATAAATAGACAAACGTGGGAAAGGTGGCCAATGAAAGAACAGAACTCAAACAAGGTAACAAGGTGATAAACAGAAACCAAAGGCAAATTAACCAGGGCAGGTGTAAACAATGAACAGTGAATACGAACGCTAACAGAGGGTTGTGGAATCAAATAAAGGACTAAAGTGACAACAAGATGGAAAACGAGAGGGCAACAGTGAAACGAGACAGGGTGGACTATGGAATTAAATAAGGGACTAAAGTGAAAATTTAAGAAGTGAAAAGTGACAAGACAGAAAACAAGGGGGCAACAGAGAGACAAGACAGGGTAATCATTACAGTGACGTAGCTTAGTGATAGCAATAAAATTGATACTTCACTGTTTTACCTGACTCACACATCTAAGTTGTCCACGATTTACTTTGTCTGTTTTTTTTTTTTTTTTTTTTTTTGCTGTTTAAAATGCATCTAATGCATCTAAATTTAAGGTTAGATGCATAGGGAGTTTTGATTCTGAAGTTCATAAGCTTTGATTACAGGTGTCAGACAAGATTTAATTATTCAGTAAATCTAAATAATTTACCACATTCACACGCAGTGATTTTCAATCACATTTGCTTGCACGCTAGAGACTTGTTTTTACATAGTTTTTTCAGCAAATGAGCTCAGCCTTGCTAACAGTGTCAGATGTGACATAAAAAGGCTCCTTGAGCTGACCGTGCAATTGCATAGATACTTACCCACAATGCTCGAAGTTAGCCAGCAATGCCGTACATGCAATGATGTGCAATTCCTGGCACAGAACCAAATGCTATTGTTGCATACTGCGACGCAGTATCAGTATTACCCATCTCAATCAGTATGCCATTTATTCAATATGTACTGTATATGATTAATATAATGTACAAAACATGCACAAATAACATATAAGTGAGTAGTTTTATAAAGATAATTGTGTTAAATATACATATTTCCAAAATAATTGAGTGAATGTTATCTATGATTAGAGAAGGGGTGGATGTTGAATGTTTGGAGGGGTACGCAACTGTAAAAAGTTTGGGAACAACTGGCTTAATGGACAGTAGTCCAGCTTAATAGACCTTAGCTATATGTCGTTATAATACAATTAAATGCAAATGCATATCACGTGAGAGTGCATCCATGATGTACCGGTTGCGCGATTGTGAATATCTCTGCTCGCTCATGGATTTCCTTTGTTCTCACACATAACTGAAAACACGCTCTCAAATACACGATCAGCCACAACATTAAAACCACCTGCCTAATATTGTTTATGTCCCCCTCATGCCGCCATAACAGCACCAACCCGCATCGCAGAATAGCATTCTGAGATTATATTCTTCTCACCACAATAGTACAGTCCGGTTATCTGAGTTACCGTAGACTTTGTCAGTTCGAACCAGTCTGGCCATTCTCTGTTGAGCTATCTCATTAACAAGGTGTTTCCATCCACAGAACTGCCGCTCACTGGATGTTTTTTTTTATTTTTGGCACCATTCCAGTAAATTCTAGAGACTGTTGTGTGTGAAAATCCCAGGAAATCAGCAGAAATACTCAAACCAGCACATCTGGCACCAACAATCATCCATATGATTATCTAATCAGCCAAACGTGTGGCAGCAGTGCAGTGCATAAAATCATGCAGATATGGGTCAGGAACAGTTAATGTTCACATCAACCATCAGAATGGAGGAAAAAATTTGATCTCATTGATTTGGACCGTGACATGATTGTTGGTGCCAGATGGACTGGTTTAAGTATTTCTGTGTTTTTCATCTTGGATCATCTCATCTAGTTATCATTATTTGTCAGTTGTTTTGTTAACAAGATTAACACTGCTTGTGGACATACAAACACAGCTGATCACATTCTAAGTGGGTAGTTCTTGGCCAGAATATGTTTCAGAGTTGATCACACTTTAAGCTAGTCATAAAAAAATAGCATATAGTCTCTGTGGGACTATATTGACAGAGACTATGGCTTTTTATACAGTTTTTTTTAAGCTTAACAAAACTAGTTTCAGAAGTCAGACATTACAGTCTGGTAGATTTTAGGAGAATGCCTCTCATACCACGCAAGCCTTCAGGCAGGGCATTGCTTAGGCACGATGATGATTGGCATTCCATTTCTTTCTTTTATATGGCCTGTCACTTTAGCTTTATTCCACTTCTGACAAACCTTAAGTCCTCACATACACACAAAACTGCCACACATAAATCAGGGAAGAAATCAACAGTCCTTAAAAACAGATTACCTCACACAGTGTGGTAAAACCTTGTTAATGTGTCACACCCTGCTACATTGAAGCTGCTATTTAAAAGAGATATGAGCACATTGCCTTTTAAAGACATTATTGTGTTACTATGGTGTTCCTTTTTGTAATTAACACCTGTGTGTGTTGGGTAGATTCCATTGGTGTGATTGAAATGAGTAAATCACTGAAATATGCAACAAAATCCAGTACTACATGTATGTGAATAAAATGTCTGTGATGATTATAGCATACATTCTGTAAGAAAATCGGATATTATATATGAAATATCTCCAAATGAATCGGAATTTAATCTAATCGAGAGCTTTGTATCACAATAGAATTGAATAATTACTACAAATACAATGATGCATATTTCCACCCCAAAGTTTCCTCACTTTAATGGACATTTTATTTTTCATGTGGAAAACAAATTATATATATATTTTGAAATTATATTAAAAGTATGTAATTTGAAAAAAGAAAAGTATTTACTTATAATAGCTGTTTGTATAGTTTAAGCCCATTTAATTTTAAACATCATTGAGAATAATGAGAAATACTCATTCAAATTATCATGAAAATAATCTATCAATTAAACAAATCTTAATGCTACAAAATATGATTCCATAAGATACATTTGTCTGCAACATTTTCACAATGACCAAAAATAACATGGGCTATCATCTAGTTTAGATCACAAGCCATATATTTTTATAGTAAAACATTTTTCATGTAGATTTCTCATTTGCAGTTTGCCCCCCAAAAATATGCTAATTCAATGGTAGAAATCAATGCTTAATCTTCACATGCATCATTATGGATCACCAGACCTCAGCAGTCAATTATGTTGATATTACAGATCACCATATTCATAGAGTTCACTTTGCATTTAACAGTAATTTTCACTGCATAAAATGCCTCCATTTGTGGTCCTTAAATGTGGATCTAAAGCCATTAAAGATAATCATAACTATTTAAAACTGATAGAATCTAATTGCAAGTCCCTTACTGAAGAAATCCTCTACATCACTTCATTCACACTATTTCCCCGCTTTACAGAATTAAACAGAGCTGAGGAGCGTATGGTGTCACAGTTGGCCCTTAGCTCAATACAGAGATGCAAAGATGCTATTACAATAACTGCTTCTTGCTGCATCCTCTCTGAACTTACTAAATTTAACCAGAATAAAAAGAAAGAGACACATGAAATCATGCTATACTGTTTTACAGTATAGCATGGGCCAATTATTTTTAAAGAGTTCATGAAATGGAAAATTAAATTGTCCTTGATATTTAGACATATAAGAGGTAACTATACTATAAAAACATACTGTAAATTTCAAAACTTTCTCCCCAGTCTTAAAAGATAATTTATAGTTCCCACCCTTCTGAAACATCTTGTTTTGAAAACTGTGTTCTTGACGTCACGAGACATTGCTCCCCCCCAATATGCGTCATCGCACCCTTGGTCCCGCCCACTGGCACTCAGTTCGTCTCATAAACAGAGTGAGAGAGAACAGGAAAGACAGGCCTAGTGTGACCAACTATTCTTGAACACCAAAGTACAGACATATTTGACCATTGTTATGTTTATCTCGCTACTTATAAAAGACGCAGTTTTTACGACAAAAGGAAATGCCATTCAGTTTCATTCAGCTGCTCTGTGTCTTGCTGTTCTTGCACCCATCTATGCTATTTTTAATCGTTGGTGTATGTAAACAAGCACTAGCTGGACGTCTTTGACAATTTGGATGCGTTTCAGTGCACCTACGTATGTGTATGCGTATCATGCTATGGACTGTTTGTGCGGCTAATACGGTGTCAGCATGGACTGCTTGTGAACCAATAATAATACTATTCAAGCTTTGCAAATGAACTGTTATTGAAGAACGGTACAGTTAAAAACACTTTGAATTGACCACGAAACCGTGAGTAAACAGATTCACTCATGAATATTTCAAATGTCAATACTGTTTGATATTTTATGGAGCTGAGGTGTTTGAGGCCACGTCCACACTAAATGTTTTCTAATCTTTTTCACTACATTTTGGCCTTTCATCCACACTGAGATGGCATTTTTGACAGTGAAAACTGAGCCTTTGAAAACACTTCCAATTGGATACATTTGAAAACTCCATCTTCATGTTTTAGTGTGGACTGTGAAAATGGATATATCTGAAAACGACGCAGTCATGTGATCCAACTAAAACAATCAAGATGGTGGCCAGTATTATAGCAGCGTGTTGTGCATGATTTTCATTTTAATAGCGTTGCTAAATATACAGTATTGCATTCCTTCAAAGGCAACAGGAAGCTTACTCAGGATTGGTGTCCGGAGATGGAACACGAGGACAATTGCGTTTCAGACCGTACATGCAACAGCGATTTTTCTCATGCGTAGTAAGGGGATTTAAGGGTTTTCATAGTTTTCAGAATGGAAAAGGAACTTTTGGGATACGCTTGGAAACGGCAGTGGGGATGTTGAGCATTTTGAAAATGAAACCGCTGTTTTCAAGTGTATCTAGATTAATGTAGATGTAGCCTGAGACAGAGGACCAGAGACAGGGTGGCAAATTATAATTTATTGCTAAACTATGACTGTTTTGGTGCAAAAAAAAAAAATCTGTACTGATATTATCAATGGACCTCAGGGAATATAATAAAATTACAAAACAAAATAACATTTCATGACCCCTTTAATATGATCAGAACTAGATAGGTAAAGTTTGTCAAGATAAACTTTGATGTTGGCTTTAAACTACTTTTAAAAGTTTGTTAGTTATACAGAGATTACAGTAAGACAAACAGCCAACTACAAGATATATTTTAGACAGACTGTCACAGTCAGATAAACCATCAGATAGAAAGAAGAATAGTAAGAGTGAGAAACTTAAAGGAATGTACCAGGCTTAATACAAGATACGCTCAATAGACAGCATTTGTGGCATAATGTTGATTGCCACAAAAATGTATTTAGACTTGTTCCTCCTTTTCTTTAAAAAAGCAAAAATCGAGATTACAGTGAGGCTATCACACCCACCACAGTCTCTCCCTCACCAGATCAGCCTCTCACATGTACTCAGTGCTTCATTGCACTCACCTGTTCCTCATTATCCCCATTAGCCAATTTATTGAAATTTATCCAAATTATTGAATTTTGGACAACAGATGTAAAAGAATGTATTTTAAGCAGCTAGGCAATGCTTTGAAAATAGTCAATCAATAATAAATAGGTGCTGTTTATCTGTTTAGAGTTGCTGTCTGCTTTAGCAATAATGCTTTTTTTTACCTGACTATTTAAAAAGTCCCACAGTTAATTCATCAAGCTATTATGGACCAGTTCAAGCTGGCAACACTGCGTGGACTATAAGAGACTACAGAAGCCTACATGTGTAGATACATTAAGGCTAATAAGACTTCATATCCAATATGTATACTATTTTTATTTCGATATGCTGTTTTTTGTAAACTGTGAGAGAACTTGATTTTAAGTTTTTAACCATGATGAAAACGCAATGTGAGCATCGTCTTGGCGGCACAAACGCCACAAGCAATTTTACTAGTTGATAGGTCCCGTTTCATGTGAAACTGCCTTGTTTAGATTCTATTACATTGGATACACACCCATCTTTATGTTTTCATCATGCCAGCCACCTCAGTAGTAGATGTTTTACAGTAGTCTTTGTTGTGACATTCAAGCGTTTTGTTTGACTGATGAGTGTGCCTGTGCACATGCCAGTGTGTGTGTGTGTGTGTGTGTGTGTGTGTGTGTTTGGTTAAATACAGTGAAACAACTCTGGCTGCATCTACGACTTCAGGGGCTAATACAGCAGCATGCAGACAGAGGTGTTCATTAATTTCTGTTTTATTTATTTATTTTTTCATTGCATCACAAATGTCATGGACTCAGCTGGACTCAACTGAGTCAAGTCCAATAAAACTGGACTTGTGACTCTGACTCAAGTCCGAGACTATGTTGCACACTGGTCTATTAAAATGTTGATATATCACACCATTTAATATAGTAAATAACAAACATAAAATTGCTAAAAAATAGAAAAAATATTATTTAGCACTATTTACTCAATTTCACACAAAACTAAAAAATAATATTTTATTTTAAATGATAGATAGTATCAAGATTTCCCTTCTGTCAGTCACTTGACGTTGTGTTGAATGTAGTGACACATGGGGTCTTCCTTGGGAGCCTCACGTACCTCTGAACATGAGAAAAGGCCAATGAGAAATTGGCAGACACAATTTGCATGTCCCGCCCCCGGACATATGGGTATAAAGGGAAGCGGAAATGCGTCTGTCAGTCAGATTTTTTCTTCGGAGCCGAGCGGTTGTGCGTTCTCCCTTGAGCCCCCAGAATTGCATTCAGGCGTCTGACACAGAGGACTCAACAGGGCTGCCATCTTCGGATCAGCCCGCCCAGTCTGAGGCCGACGCAGATGGCCAACACACCTGCCCCGGGCTGCTGTGAGCGTGGGCTTGGACTGGAACCCTCTGTCTTCCCCACAGCCTTAACGGCTCAATGATTGGTACCTCAGGTTTTTCTTCCCGGAGGTGCATGACGAGATTATGAGGTCGCAGAGGGCACCTTTTACTGCCCGAAACCGGAAGGGCCGGGAGGAAAATCTTTATTTTATTATATGTGCTTTGATTATTTTCTCAGCACCCAAGCCTCGGGACACGCTTTTGCCTCCCGACACGTTATTACCTGCTCCCCCCAGCTGCAAAGCCCCACCCAGTATGGCAAAAATGATCGTCCCTCTAGTGCCCCTCACGCAGAGCTTGGACACATGGCTTTTGCTGTCCAACCTGTCACGTTGGTTGGCCAGGACCATCCGACGCGTCTACTCGATTCAATTCACCAGGCTCTCGCCTCATTTCAGTGGTATTCGCTCCACCACGGTGCGAGGTGAAAAAGCCAGCGCTTTACGTGCAGAGATAACAAATCTGCTACTCAAGGATGCGATAGAGCCCATCCCTCCAGCCAAGATGAAGAAGGGTTTCTACAGCCCTTACTTCATTGTACCCAAGAGTCCCCCTACAGCAGGTGTCCAGACGTGTTGTGGTCACCACAGACGCCTCTCAACTAGGTTGCTGTGTGCAATGGGAACGCACCCAATTTATTGGGCACTCAGGTGGCTGCGTGCCACTCATATCCCAGGCAACCACGACAGGTTTTGCCCAGCAGAGAGTGGAGGCTCCACCCCCAGGTGGTCCAGCTGATTTGGGGCCGATTCGACATTGCACAGGTAGATCTCTTTGCCTCCCAAGACAATTCTGACTGCCCGTTCTGGTACTCCCTGACAGAAGGCCCTCTCAAGATAGATTTTCCCAGAGCCGGGAGGGCCGGGAGGAACATTTTTATTTTCCTTATTTTCTTCGCCCCTTCGGGCTGCCGTACCCACATTCTCAAATAGCGATTTCCTCACTCCCTGGGTGGGAGGAGCTTTGCATATCTATTTGGACCACACGCAGAGCTTTAGATGATCTGATTACAAGTTTTAACAGAAGATTTAATACATGTGCTTTTATAAAATTAAAAGCTTCATATTTCTGTGTTTAAACCCTCCAAAAATTGGCCACATCACTTCCATTGTAAGTGCCTCACTGTAACCTCGATTTTTGCTTTTTTAAAAAAGAATAATTTTTTTGTGGTAATCAACATTATGCCACAAATGATGTCGATTGAGCTTATCTTGTATTGAATCCGGAAATATTATTTTAAAGACCTTTTGTGGGTTTGTTTACATATTAATTTTGACTATTGTTGTTTGAATTAATGAGTCTATGGGATTTTTCCGATTTCTTTTTTTATCGTCTGCTGTGTGGAAACCATAAGTCCAATCAGTAAGAGAAGACATAGCACACTATTCCAGTACAATCTGAAGATCATTACCAAGTTTGGTAGTATCAGAAATGTGTGAAAAGTTTAGAAAAAACCCTAAACCAACTTTGTAGAGGAACAGTACATTGGCTTTGTCAAGTCAACATCATAAACTAAGTAACATAGTTCATTTTCCAAACTGTAGGAATTTGCCCTTGTCAACCAACATACCAAATTAATATAGAATGCGCTGACAGGTTTAGATTTAGAATTTTTGTAAAAGTAATTTTAACATGGTTCATCCAATCAGAATGTACCTATTTTTTTCAAGACCCAAACTGAATCTGATGTGTTTGGGTAATGTAAGGAAATTACATCTCATGATAAGCTCCACCATGTAATGTCAATCAAGTATGGTCCATATCTTTCACCAAATGACATGCCCATTCTTATCTCTCAAAACAGCTCAAGGCAAAAACTTAAACACTTAATCCTGAAATTTAATTCAAAAAATCCTCTCACTTGTGTGCTTGGTGAAAAATGTGAGATTGCTATAAGTTTTCCCTTGCAACTTCACCCATGTGCCATCAGGGTGGTTTATGGTCCTGCATCAAACAGCTTCCTTTGCCTAATCTTGTTTGAAGTCTTGAGAGACAGATGAAGTTTTCCACGGCACTTTACAACATCAAAGCTCAGCGAGGTTCCACTGCGGCAGAGGTAGACAGGAACAAGTGGCAGTGAAGCTTTGCTTTGTTGCCACAGTTGATCAGCCATGAACAGGATTCGGGAGCACAAAGTGGCAGCGCTGACCAAAGTAACTTTGTTGTGACTCACTGCTCTAGTAGAGAAGTGATCTGTCTTATCCTTTTCTCTTTCTGTCTGGACTTAAGTCAAAGAGGAGCAACCTTAACCCTCTGCGGTCTGAGGGTATTTTGGGCCCTGGAGAAGTTTTGACATGCCTTGACATTTATGCTTTTTTCAGTTGTTAAAAACATATTAATGGCTAAAGTCTGATAACACTGTATTCAGCACAAACTGGGCTACAATAATATGTGAGCAAGATGCATGTACAGGTTTGTATTTTTGAGAAAATAATGTTTATGCATGGTTTTTGAAAAAACTAAGATTCTAAGTCACTGAAATAAGGTCATATAACACATACTCAACATTTGTCCACAAGAGTTTTGAGAACTGGATCTTGTAGCCTAGAGTTTTTGCTACAAAATGATGTGAAAACCATCCTGATCACTCATTCATACAAAACAATATAGTAATTGAACTTTTGTAAGACACTTTTAGTGTTGATAGGTAATGTGCGAGGAGGCGTGAACTATCTTGAATATGGATGTATTTCACACCTAAGGATACAAAGTCCCCTCCCCTGGGCCTATCAATGAGGGGTAGAGAATGAATGTGAGGAGCCTTAATGATCCAAATCAAGTTTTATGTTAAAAGAAGTAAATATATTTTCTTTACATAAAGACTTTACTTAATTTTTGACCTACACTACCATTTAAAAGAATTCTCTTCTGCTCACCAAGACTGGATTTATTTGATCCAAAATATAGAAACAACATTGATATTCTGAACTCTTTTTACAATTTAAAAGAACAGTTTTCTATTTAAATATATTGTAAAATGTAATTTGTGATCAAAGCTGAATTTTCAGCATCATTACTGTAGTCTTCAGTGTCACATGATCCTTCAGAAATCATTATAATATGATGATTTTCTAATATGGGCATATTTAAAGTGTATTTTACTAATTTAACCTGAACACATATTTGCAAGCACAAGTTTTGTTGATGATAATGAGGCATTTTAAACACTAGATAAAATATAATCTAAACATTCATATTATTTTTACATCATACATCATACAATTTAAAGGCCTGCTTTAGCCGAAACAAGATTTACATGTAACTAAAACTTGCTTATTAGGAAATATTTCAAATTTCAATATTCTGAATCCTGTCTGGCTAGTCTGGAAACAGTACCACTAGTAAAATATGTACATGTTTATATAAAATATCATGTCAGCTAATGAATACTAATTGACTTGTCTGAAATTGTATCCTTGGCTGGAACAAACGTTCATCGTTCAACCCGCTCTTCTTCTGAGGAAAATGTTAAATCTTCCATACTATCCTGGAGCTTTCTCATCTGTGTATTGTTGCAAACGCACCGAAAAATGAATGAAATGTGTTTAAATCAAACCTCACAGTCGCCTGTGTATCATTGCAAATGCACAGAAAAAGAGTCGGGGGGCGTGTACATTTGTGTTGATCGTCTCGGCACATTAGCGTATGAATGGCGCGCTCTGCTGGTGGGTGGGATCACATTACAGATAATGAGATGGACCGGTAAAAACTGTACATTGCTTTGTTTCAAACAGATTGCATTGCAGGTGAATATTTGTTTTAAATTTTAATTGTTTTATTTAAAAGTAGACATATTAAGCTTTCTTTAGACATATGTTTCATGTTTGTGTAATAAGTATTCGCGGAGTTTCAGTTAATTTTTGTGACGTGTTTCTGAAATATGCTCGTGAACACGGAGACTGCTAAAAGCTCACCCTTTTTATTTTCTTTATTTTACAAAGCACAAGATTTTGTTGTTATTGTGAGTGTACACAAATAAAAGTAGACCCTTTATAGTCTCTAATGATGTCTTACACTTATCTGTATACCCAAAAATGACGGAGTATTTTAAGTTGTTTCTGCTGTAATGACGAAAATATCCAGCAGGACGCGTCCGTCGACCCCAGAGGGTTAAATGAGAGAATGTCCAAAGCTTTGTCTCAGTATTTGAGTCTGTCGCTCACTTCGATGTTGTGTCGAAGAAGCGAAACTAGGGGTCTCTCTTGAGCGCCGAATATACCTCTGAACTATGAAAAAAGGCCAATGAGAAGTTGGCGGACAGAATTTGCATGTCTGGATCTACGGCACACTTCAGCGGCTTTCTCCTTCTCTGCATGGCAGTGCAGTTTTCCCCTGGGCATTTCGACAGTGCAATAATAAAAAGAGTGTTGTATAAAGAGTGATTTTCTCTAAAAGAGTAATTCTCTCTAAAAGAGCAATACACAGCTTCATTGAACGTCCTTTTCAGGACGCGTCTTTATAAAGATGCCCTTCCGCCCCTGTGTAGTTCCTGGATGCGGTAGAGTGCTCTCCGCTTCAGACGGCCACAGGCGCTGTCTCGTGTGTCTGGGTTGCGATCACACCGAGGCAGTGTTTGTGGATGGTTCATGTTCTCACTGCAAGAATATGACCATGGCAACGTTTGGAACGCTGTCACCAAACATAGTCTCTCCCATTGGGTGGTGGACGCCATTTCTTTGGCCTATCGCACCCAGGCCGTGCCCCCCCTTGTCCTAACACACTCAAACAGGAGTGTTGCGTCTTCATGGGGCACTGGCCAGAGGCACCTCCCTGGCAGACATATGCAGAGCGGGTTGGGCAACACCTAATACCTTTGCGAGATTCTACAATCTCAGGGTAGAGTCAGTCTCGTCCTGTGTTTTCTCAGGTCCGAGCCGGTAGAACTCGGTAACACACTGACAGATTGACCGGGTGAATCGCTTGCACCTAGCGCCTTTTCCCTTGGCTGAGGTGATACTGTGCGCTTTTTCTCCCAGGAGATCCCACTCACTCGGCTCCCTGGATGTCTCCTCCCTAGCTCTGTGGGTCCGCAATTCGGCGGAGGAATTCGCCGATCCAATCCTCTGCGGGTACTCAAATCTACCCTGTACTGGAATAGGTGCTCCGCAGGTTAGGGCTCCTACGTGGACGTTCCGCCTGTGTATGTTTTCCGTGGTACGGTCTCCTTACAAGTGGACCCGCGTCTCCCTTGGGCAGTTCCCACTGCCCCCCGGTCGCCGTGTATGTAGCCACTCCGCCCTCCGAAGAGGCGGGATCTACCTCCGTGCTACTTCCCACATGTGACCTAAAAGCCCATGTGGTGTATTTTGCCACTTTTACCTCCCCCTCTCTGGGCGGGTGTGGTCTCCGCAGGGATTTTCCCCCTGAAAGAATAGGAAACTGGGTAAGACCCCCTTCCCACGATATGTGTAAGGGCCCCAGCCGTTTTGCTCTATGCGAGAAACAAAGAGAGAAAAGAGGCCTGGCTAGGCTCGGCCCGTTCCCATGTTGGCAAGCGTCGCCTTGTTCCCCTGTCTAGGATAACTGTAAGGGTTTCCGACGACTTTATGGGGCATTGGGGAAGGGTACGTGCACTCTGATACAGCTGGTCGTTTTGGCACATCAAGTACCTGCCCGCTCCTGTGTCAGCAGTACACGTACACGGCTTAGCGCATGGCTTGATTTAAATTGGACCCCTAGTGTCGCTTCTTCGACACAACATCGAAGTGAGCGACAGACAGGGAACGTCTAGGTTACGGATGTAACCTCCATTCCCTGATGGAGGGAACAAGGCCACGTGTCCTCCCGGCCACGTCGCTGAGCCGAGCCACTGTTGTGGCCGGACCATTTCCGGCTCCTCAGAAATATCCTGAATGAAACAGATGCATTATTCCACCTTTATACCCGTATGTCCAGGGCGGGACATGCAAATTCTGTCTGCCAACTTCTCATTGGCCTTTTTTCATAGTTCAGAGGTATATTCGGCGCTCAAGAGAGACCCCTAGTGTCGCTTCTACGACACAACGTCTCGTTCCCTCCATCAGGGAACGGAGGTTACATTCGTAACCTAGACATTAGGCTGAATGGTGTTGATTTTATGGTACATTACATTTTGCAAGCAACATATTGATTTCTAGTGTGATCATGTTGCAGCATCTTGGTTTGCAGAACACAACAGAGAAATAAGCAGAAACGTGTGTAGACTGATCAGAATTTCCATCCGTAATAGTATTAATGTTAGATTATTTCACAAACATAACGCAAAGTGGAACCAAAGTCCTTTTCAAGGCAAGTCCACTCAGCCGTCATCTTTGAATGCGCCCAGGCAGCTATTTTCTATGGACACAAGTGTCATAAAAGTACAGCCTCTACTGTATCTACTTGAATGGTGAAAAAAATAAATCTCCAACACGGTTGGTCAAGATTATGATCAAAGAAAATATTTAAAATCAGCAGTAAAATCTGACAACGATAGTATCATTAAAGTTTTTCATATTCATAATGTCACGTTTAAGTAATTTTTATTAGTAAAGCGCTTTTCACAACACACATAATTTCAAAGCAGCTATACAGAAAATCATGCATTAACAGAAAATGAAACTGTAATATCTATAAAGTCTTAGAGTCATCTTTGTGTAGTTTGATATATGATTGTAAATTGTGTATAAAAATAAATAATAATATATTTGTTTAGAATCCCAGTGAACAAGCCAAAGGCGACTGTGGTGGCCAGTTCCCCTCTGACCAAACAGCATGAATATGATGCCAATATTAGTTATTTGTGTGCAGTGCTAGTCATGGGATACATTAGGCTAATCATCCGTCATGTGTGTGTTTATAGTGTAAAGTGATCAATGGAAAGGAGGAGGCGAGAACCGGCTTTTCAACATAAATAATATTTTAATAATAAATTTAAAAGACAACATAAACACACATGACGGACATGCCCGTTAACAAACTCTCTCTCCCGCACGATCCTCTGCAGTCGACCTTTATCCCTCTCGGGAGGCTTGATTAGCATATTACAGGACCGGGTGTGTACGATCACGACCCGGCCCCGCCCTCCGCCTGCCACATCTATATATTCCATTGTAAGAGTGTAGTCCATCATTAGACCAAGGTGATGCAGGCCGAGATCAGTGAGGTGCATCGCAGTTCAACTGGCAGTACATTTCGGTCAGGCCTGTCATAAATTCAAGGTTCAGCCAGTGGCATATGAAGTATCCCATGTCTTATGGTTGGAGTTGGCATTAGTTCATACTCTAAAGTCCATCATAATAGATTGAAGTGATGTCTGGATGACACCATCTGCAGTTATTCATCATAACTCAGCGACACGTATCAGTGGAGTCACAAAGCAGGAACGGAGCTGGATCTGGCTGGCTCTGGTAATCTCAGGATATGAATCCTGAGGTTGAGACAGAGAAATAAATAGAATAATGTTGGCATAGATGCCATTCAATTTATTGTAGTGCCCAAACGATTTATCTGCCGATATTAGCCTTTCACAGATATATTGTATCGGCGTATATGTTTTCCGATATACGCAGATATGAAAAAGTTTTTCAGAACATATAATGCAGAAAACAATGATTGGGTGATTTAGTATTGATGTCATAGCATAGTTTGTCCAGCAGAGCACGCTTCAACTCCATTGTTTATAGAGCTGAGCTGACTGTGGTTCTGCAGACAGGGCAGAGTTAAGCAGTGCAGAGTGAAGCTGTGTCTTCATGGTAAGTTGCTAACTAGTTTGTGAAATACCCACTGGAAAGTTAATAAACAATAACCCAATAATTTTCTCTTTTCAATAGAACTATTATAACGTTAACCCTGTCCCTGACAACCATGCCACTCATGTTTATCACATATGTTTAATATGTTATCCAGCTATATTTTGTCAGTGCAGTCAGTAACGTAGCAGATTGTAATGTAAACATCAGAGCATCCTTTTGCAGCTTATCAGACAACAGTGCGGTGGTGGATTGTGTCTGTGGAGTGTTGATTTCATGCTATGTTGTAACCTAGTTGATGAGACGCAATGCTCGAAAGTAAATAAAGAATGTCCATCTTTTACTCTCCATGACAATGAGCTTATAGCTAACTAGCTAACCATGTAGCTACTTTCATACCTTGTCAGCTGAGTGGAAGCTAAAGTGTAAACGTATTCACCAAATGTTTTGTTCAGTATTTTCAGTTTGGTACCCCTTTAACTGAACATTTCCAGTCGTTGTATTTACAAGATGTAATGTTTAAAAGTCTGGTTTTTATATGATCATATTCCTTTGTTCCAGTCAGCACTCTGGCTGCTGCATTTTGATCCAATTGAAGTTTATTTATTGAACATGCAGGACATCCTCCCAGTAATACGTTACAAAAATCTAGTCTTGAGGTTATGAACACATTAATTTTGTTTTTCGTATCAGCAACAGAGAGCATGTATCTTTACTTAGCAATATTTCTGAGGTGGAAGAAAGCTGTTCTACAGACATTGGAAATAAAATTTTCAAAAGACAGATTGGTATCAAATGTAACTGTACATCCATAGAGAGTCAAATTATATATTGTGGCTTATTTTTAGGGGTTTTTGGCCCAATTATTAGTACCACTGTTGTGTTAGAATTGAGTAGAAGTCAATTTCTTGCCATTCAATCTTTGATTTCATTGATACACTCAGCTAATTTGGAGAATTGTGCAATTCTGTTGGGTTTCGAAGAAATATAATGTTGGGTATCGTCGGCATAACAGTGGAAATGATTCCATGATTCCTGATAATATGTACCATGGAAGCATAACAAAGGAGAAAAGCAGAGGCCCTAAATCTGATCCATGTGGCACTCCATACTTAACTTTTGTTTGATTCGACATTTCCTCATGTACAAAAAGTGGTCTGCTAAATAGGATCTAAACCATGTTAATGCAAGTCCACAAATTCCAGCATAATTCTAAAGCCTATTCAAGAATGTCGTGATCTATGGTGTCGAAGGCAGCACTTAGATCTAAAAGCACTTGAAGATAAATGCAGCTGCGATCAGATGATAAGAGCAAGTCTTTTGTAGCTCTGATAAGTGCAGTCTCTGTACTGTAATGGAGCCTAAATCCTCACTGAAATTGTTCATATATACAATTTTTCAGTAGAAATGAACATAGATGGGAGGACACTACCTTTTCTAGTATTTTCAACATAAATGGGAGATTTGAAATCAATCTGTAACTAGCCAGTTTTCCAGGATCAAGCTGTACCTTAAGCTGTTTGTTAACTGCCATTTTAAAGTTGCTTGGGACATGTCCTAAGGATTGATTGATATTGATCTAACATATATGTTGTGGCTTTTGATGTTTCGATAAGTTATCAGTGTTCCACTACATGCATTTTGCAGCGGTGCTGTGCCACTGCTGAATTATGAGCGCAGCGGTTGGGATTTCACATGTTCATTTAATATTCTTGATGCAACATAATGCTTGCCAGCCCTAGTCAGCTGTGCACTTTGTACACTGCGAAAGAGACCCCACCATGAATACACACACTTACTCACTGTGACGTCACCACATAACAACACGTGTCAAAATCACTTAATTTCAAATGTCCCGCAAGCTCATTTTTGAAAATTAGGATGGCTGGGTATCGCAACGTTTCTCTGAACAATCAGTTAGCACCTTCTTCATGAATATAAATTAGCCTTCCCCTGTCATCTGTATGTTTTGGAGCGCATATTTCTTGCTTCAAAAGCAGAATGAAGCAGTGGAAAGTTCTTCCACGATTCCTGATAATATCTCCCAGGGGAAGCATATACAAGGAGAAAAGTAGAAGCCCTAAAACTGATCCCTGTAGCACTCCATATTTTACTTTTGTTTGGATTGACAATTCCTCATTTACATAGACAAAGTGGTAGCGGTGTGCTAAATATAACCTAAACCATGCTAATGCAACTCCACAAATGCCAACATAATTCTCTAGCCTATTCAAGAGAATGCCGTGATCTATCGTGTCGAATACAGCACTAAGATATAAAATCATTAGAAGAGAAATGCAGCCGTGATCAGATGATAAGAACAAGTCATTTGTAACTCTGATAAGTGCAGCCTCTGTACTGTGATGAGGCCTAAATCCTGACTGAAATTCTTCGTATATACTATTTATCTGTAGAAATGAACATATTTGGGAGGATAATACCTTTTCTAGTATTTTTGACATAAATGGGAGATTTGAGATCGGTCTAAAGTTAGCCAGTTCTCCAGGATCAAGTTGTGGCTTCTTAATAAGTGGTTTGATAACTGCCATTTTAAAGTTTCTTGGGACATGTCCTAAGCATAGCGAGGAGTTAATAATATTAAGAAGAGGTTCTGAAATTACAGGAGATACCTCTTTTAAGAGCTTAGTTGGTATAGGATCTAACAAACATGCTGAGGCTTTTGATGTTTCGATAAGTTTTGTTAGCTCTTCCTATGACAGAGAAGAATTGAAGTTGCACGTGAGAAAAATTATTAGACACTGCTTTCAGAGGTGCTATGAGAGATGATTGCATAATTCCAATTTTATTTCTGATAATTTCAATTTTATCTGAAAGAAATTCATGAAGTCATTACTCTTGTACGGCGACGTAATATCTGGTTCTGTTGAGGCTTTATTCCTAACCAATTTAGCCACAGTACTGAATAAACACCCAAGATTGTTGTGGTTATTTTCTATCAGTTTACTAAAATATGCTGACCTGGCAGCTTTTAGTGCCTGTCTGTAGCTACAGACACTATCCTTCCATGCACCACGAAATACTTCTAATTTTGTATTTTTCCAGCATGAGTGTGATCATTGCACCTTGGTGCAGGGCTTATTTCTTTAATTATCTTTAATCGAAGTGGGGCAACAATATCAAGAGTGCTAGAGAAGACTGCATTTATATTTTTTGTTATTTCATCAAGTTCTTCTGGGCTTTGGGGTTTATTGAGTGTATGAGATATATCTGGAAGATTATTAGTGAAGCTATCTTTAGTGGTCGAAAGAATAGTTCTACCTGAACGATAGCGTGGTGTAGATTGAGTAACATTAGCTGATTGCAGGATACAAGAGACGAGGTAATGATCCGAGATGTCATCGCTCTGCTGCAGAATTTCTATATTATCAACATCAATTCCATATGACAAAATTAAATCTAGTGTATGATTATGGCGATGAGTTGGTCCTGTTACATTTTGTCTGATTCCGAGAGAGTTGAGAATATCGATAAATGCTAATCCCAATGTATCATTTTCATTATCTATGTGAATGTTGAATTCATTATCTATGTGTGCATTATAAGCTGTGTGGTGTTTTTCAAGGCTGTGTAATCCAGAGGGCAGTAAGTGAAACTTCAGCTGTCTTGGCAAAACGCAGTTTATACAGTGAAGAAAACAACCCACAACACAGACATGCATTACGTTCTTGCGTTCAAAACACTTGGAGCGCAAATGCGAACTAAGGGATTTCAAGATATGTTTAAAGATTGAGTATTAAACTATATTTAACTTGAAACAGTGAACTAAACATTTTATGTTTCTGATGCAACGCACCACTTCACAATCATGTCTGACGCATGTGTACATTGATGGGAATTAAACAAGCCCTCATAATAAATCTCGAACTGACTGACAAAATCACTTGTGAAATGGATTGCTGTGAACTGAATACCAATGATTGACTTATGATCAATAATATGGTAGTAAACAATACATTGTATTCTAAAGCCACTTTTTGTATTGTTTTATCAATGATTAACTCTTCTGCCACAAGAATGTAATGCATTTTATTATATATATATATATATATATATATATATATATATATATATATATATATATATATATATTGTAAATATTTAAAGATAACTATGTATAATTATTTCATCATTATATATTTAATTATTGTTAAATGAGGGGCTTTCTCAGCAAATATTTTTATATGCAATTAAATGTGATGAATCGCAATTAATTAATCGGGACACCATGTAATTAATTTGATAAAAAATTGTAATTGGGCTGTCGATTTAGCACGTTAATTCAGTGCGATTAATTTGATAAAAAATTTATGCAATTAATCGCAATGCCCCTGGACCGTAATAAGAAAGATTCCTGAGAAATGCAAGCTTGTAGTACCACCTGTTTACTCCAGAGGGCAGTAAGTGAAACTTCAGCTGTATGGCAACGCTCAGTTTATACATTGAACAAAACACACAAACATGCGTATGTTCTTGCTTTCAAAACACTTGATGTAGCGCAAATTCGAACTAAGGGATCTCAATATGTGTTCCAAGTATTAAACTATATTTAACATGACACAGTCACCTAAAAATTTTATGTTTATGACACAAAGCACCCGAGATGCTACACAAGCATGTCTGAAGCAGGTGTACATTAACGGGTCCTTAAACAAGCCCTCATAATAAATCTCAAACTGATTGACCAATTCACTTGCGAAATGGATTGTTGTGAACTGTATGCCAATGATTGTCTTATCAACAATAATATGGTGGTAAACAATACATTGTATTCTAAAGCCACTTTTTGTATTGTCATCAATGATTAACTCTTCTGCCACAAGAATGTAATGCATTTTAATTATCTGAATATTTTTATTATATATATATATATATATATATATATATATATATATATATATATATATAAATATTTAAAAGATAACTATGTAAAATTATTTCATCATTATATATTTCATTATTGTTAAATGAGGGGCTTTCTCAGCAAATATTTTTATATGCAATTAAATGTGATGAATTGCGATTAATGAACAAGTACATTTTTGAAAATGAGGAAAAACTGAGTACGGTAATAAAAAGAGCATTTGTGCATGGAACTACTTTCTTACATGACCGATCAGAATCTGCCATTGCTGGTTAAAAAAAAATTATGTGTCCAAACCTCTGTTAGTAATTGAGTGATCACCTTTTGCCACAGCCAAGCAGAGATGCTGTTTAGCTTTCTGGAGATCAACTTTCTCAGTGGAAATATAGCCGTCCAAGCAGGGGTAATTCTCCCTATTTTGCGGTAGCCAGTGAAAGAGTCTTTCACTATAGAAACCGCAATGTCCTCCACCATTTTGAACAGTACTTTTTCTCCTATGTGGATACTCCAGTAAGAGGTAAGTAATGAGTTGTGTAACGGCACGAATACAAGCGGAGTGATACACACACAGTGAAGCATCCGAGGACTGATGGTGTCAGACCATCAGAGCTCATGGAACATGTCTCGTCCAATCAGATTTGAGGACCGGAACTAACTGTTGTTTGTGTGTGTGTGTGTGTGTATTATATATATATATGAGATCCAGCTTGACAATTAGGACAATTGAGGGACTCATATACAACTATTGCACAAAGTGCAAACATTAATTGATGCTCAAGAAGGCCACACACTACTATATTCATACTATGCTTTATGTAAATATCTGCTTATGTGGATTCTGAAGGTCAGAACTAAATATAATAAAACGTTTTGTCTCTTATATTTGTATAAATTATGAAAGGGGTTTGAACATTGATGAGACAAAAGGGGAATGCAAACTTGCGTATCTTCTCAACCATATATACTGTTTATTAAACCTCCGATTAATGGATTATCAGCTGTCTTCCTTCTGCTATCTATCTTGTTTCTGAACAACAATCTAAATTGAGCAATTATATGATTTGATGACTAAAAACAGCCATTTGGCTCAGTTAAGTTTTTTAGTCTGTAGCCTGTATCATTAGTCTGTATCATTGTTTAAAATATGGATACTATGGAAGAACTATGGTGGATTTTCATAATTATGGACCAAGTTATCAGTTTTAAATCTGTGTAAAATCTGTACACTTATTATCCTCTGAGGTTCATCACTGGTATGAAAGCCCTCACTCACCATTGTGAATCGTATGAACGTGTTGGATGGCCCTCACTATCAACATGGAGACTTCAACACTGGCTTATCTTCATCTACAAGGCTATTTTAGGTCTCCTCCCATCATACCTTCTGACCTATATCAATATAAATAGTACCGGGACTTATAATCTTCGTTCCCAGGATCTTTTCCTGCTATCTGTCCCAAAGGTCAGAACTGAGCTAGGAAAAAAGGCTTTTAAGTTGGCGGCTCCCTCTGCTTGGAACAATTTGCAGAAATCCATGAAACTTACTGAGCTCGTCTCATTGGTTGCTTTTAAGAGGTTGTTGATTGACATGGAGGCAGACACATCTGGCTGTGGATGTTTTACCTAATGTGTTTTTAGGATTGTGGCTGATTTTGAAAGATTTGCTGTGTCAGCTGTTTTGTTCGCCTTTAGAAATTACAAGACATTTCTGTACTTTAATTAGTAGGAGCCTGATGAAAGGAATTTTCATCCCAATTTATTCACACAGTCAGAATATTTCAGTTTAGCCATATAAAGATTAGGTAAAGATAAAGATTATTTTTATCTGTATCCCAACCTCAAAATCAATGCTGTACTCTCAAATGTGCATTTCAATGCACATAACATATATTATTTGCATGGGTGCTACCAAAGCAGGTGCTGATGCCACATTTTCAATGGGCCCTTGGAGGGCACAAATAAACCCTGATGTGGCCCAGGCTGAAATTTTGTTTGACACACATTTTATTCTTTTCTTTGACCAACACGTGTTAATACGGGTCCGGCATGCAAGCTTGTGGATGCATGCACAACAGCACCACTGCTGAAAAAAATCCTAGGTGAAACACTGGTTTTGTTAGCTCTTCATGACCTGTGACAGCAAAGGATTGAAGTTGCTTGTGAGAAATTATGAGACACTGGGGGGATCACCAAACTAGATCATGCAACCTTAAAGCCCAGTGCCCCCCTTGGCAGTCTAGGGTCCTTGACTGCCCAGGAGGGCCCTGGGCTTTAAGGTTGTGTGATTTAGTGGCCTGGTCAGTAATCCGTCCCTGCCTACTACCAGCAGTTTACATTCCTGGAAAGGGACAACACAGCTGCCTTCACATAGACAGGCGAGAAAGAAAATACCCTCTTTCAGATCAAACTCCACTAGCTGAACAAACTGCCATAGACTTCTACAAAAAAAATTGCAAAACTACTTGCAGTACTGCCACCCTTCACAGAATACAAAGGAGAGCGTCATCATGGACTCCCTCAGCCTATAGCCGGTGAGTCCTGTGAATCAATCCTTCCTCGACAGGCTATACTGAGCTTAGAAAATCCAGCAGAACAGGTGGCAAAATTGACTGATGAAAGTGTGAGCAAAAACCAATGGTACAAACAGGTAGCTAGACCCAAAGGTACTTGATATATCAAACAGTCACAAGCATCGCATATTGCAGCATTGACCTCTGCCATTCTGGTTATGACTCAACTAATCAATACTGGTATTCCTCCATCCTCGATATGTCTTGAAAATAGATTTGAACCATTAATGAATGTGGAGGAAGAAACCCCAAACGTGATGAGGCATATATCACATCAGTCAGCAGTTAACATTGCAGCTGGCAGGGTCAAGTGGCAGATCAGCACTCTGATAGTGGGGGACTCCATTATCAGAAACCTTGGTAGGACTACTACCACTTACTGCCTTCCCCGAGCAATAGTTTCTGAGGTAAATAATGAACATCTGAACATTCTGATGAACCATAAGACTGTGAATCAGGTTAATATATATGTGGGGAAACAATATATTCGAAAGAGCAGTCAAAACTCCTTAAGAGGGATACAAATATGGAACAAATATGTTTTCTCGGTTGCTCAGTCTAAACATTTGGATGTGCAAAACCTGCAACATGAAAGGAATAAACTACATTGATAACTTCAATCTTTCCTTGGTGCAAAAGTGCTAATGGACAATATCTACTTCTCCCTACTCCCTACTATCCATCTGCAATGTGCACAAATCCACTCAACCTGGATGGCTCACAAACACCACCGCAGAGTCTGGAGTATGACCACAGGATTACACTTCAGCATCTGGATGGACATTTGATTGACAAATCGCTCAATAACACCGCTTAGAGACAATATCCACTGCTCAGGGACACAATCCAGGCTGAGCCCCACAAACGAGCATACTACAGTCGGACTGTGACGACTTAGAACTGTTCCAAGATACAGAACCCAATAACTATTTCCTGGAAAAAAGCCAAGGGAGCCAAGATAACATAAATTCAGCCTCCAGAAACACCAGAGCTACAGTCTCTGTCAATAAATCAGATGATTTGTAGAAGGAATAACACATTTTATTTGTACTTGAATAAGATATGAATTGGTGAGAATAAATGTAGTAATAAAGAAAATGTACGTCTTAAGGATTAATCTTAAGGATATATCCAAGGACTAAGTCCTAGAATTAATCTAACAATACAATGTCTCGTCTTTGTCTAATGAACTAAGTAATTAAATGAAAGAAGTTAAAGTTAAAGTACGGCTAGTAAGATGAGGCCTCAAAGCTGGAATTCAGATGCGGAGAGACAGAGAGCTGAGCTCTTAGTCTCTCTGAGGACCAAAAGTTAAGTTTAAGGTCTTTATACCCTCTTGCACGGTTTGAAGTTAACTCAAAGGCATCAAGACGTATTGTTATGACCCACTGAAGTAAGACTCCATGCAAGACTCCTGTCTGCACATTGCTTGAAACAATAACATCTATAAAGTTAGCACCAAGTTCTCTGAATTCAGCTCTGAAACCTTATCAGGGAAAAAGGGCAACAAGTTCATATATTCTAGTCTAAAATGTATATGCTTTGTCCCAAACGGCGCTCCAGTTTATCACGGTAATGTTGGGCATAGAAAGCACAAACCATTTATAAGGATAGAGAACGAGCATGAAGTAATCTTCTAACACACACACACACACACACACACATGTTGTGTTTCCATGTTTTATGGGGACTTTCCATAGACATAATGGTTTTTATACTGTACAAACTTTATATTCTATCCCCTAAACCTAACCCGACCCCTAAACCTAACCCTCACAGAAAACTTTCTGCATTTTTACATTTTCAAAAAACATAATTTAGTATGATTTATAAGCTGTTTTCCTCATGGGGACCAACAAAATGTCCCCACAAGGTCAAAAATTTCGGGTTTTACTATCCTTATGGGGACATTTGGTCCCCACAAAGTGATAAATACACGCTCACACACACACACACACACACACACACACACACACACACACACACACACACACACACACACACACACACACACATTGAACATATAAGTCTTGTGCCTGGTAACAGGTATACAACATAGGAATACAAGGATGGACATACAATGAATTCATGGAATCTTAATAGTATGATAATGCCATATAAGCTGGTTTCATGAATGTGAAGTATATGATTATATTCTGGTTATAGTTGAGTACATAATTGTGGATACATGAATATGCTTGTATAATATCAAGCAAAAGTATGAAATATAAGAATATCTCTAGCCACTTGCATCACTAGTGTATGCTAGAAGAAAGCTCTCCCACTCCATTGCTGCGAGCCCCTAGATACCAACCAAAAAACGACGGGCCCCTCTACCACCAAAGCATGCAGGCCCAGCTCACTCTCCTTCGGGGAGAGCTCTCTGGCCACTACCACAGCACAAGGGTTCACATCATCCTTCTGTTGTCTGTGAACAACAAACAACTGATAACAGCTCTCAGTGAAATGTGTTGGGTCCCTGCTACAGTAGCAGCAACACTCACAAATGTTTACAGAACAAGTGGGAACCTGCTGTGCCAGTAGCTTTTTCAATATCTGTTATGTTAAGTAATAGGAAGACTAAGGCTTTCTCAATACGTATGGCAAACCGATCAAATCTTTTGCCTGTTAGAAGTCAATCCGACATTGCTGTGGGGCCAAATACAGATAATCTCAAGTTAGCACATTTAAACATCTGCTCATTAAAGAACAAGTAATTTTAGACAATGACCTCATCACAACAAACAACCTGGGCTTTACATTTCTAAATGAGGCTTGGTTAGATAACAGCTGCAGGGCAACAGTTTTCAATGAAACATGACTTTTATGAGTGTCTATAGAGCTGTTAGGAGATGTGGAGGATTAGCTGCAATATTTAAAGATGTCTTTCAATGCAAGCAAAACAGTAACTGTTTTGTTATTGTTGGGGATTCTAACATTCATATAGATAACACTGAACACAACACTGCCAAAGGACTCATAACAATTTTAAACACTTTTGATCTGACTCAGCATTTAGATGGACCCACAAACAATTGCAGACACATTCTTGATCTTCTTATTAGTAAGGGTCTGAACATTTCAATGCCACAATTATTAAGGATGTCACACTATCTAACCATTTCTGTATTTTATTTTTAATATTGATTTCTCCTGCCACTGAAGTTAGATCTGTCTGTCAAAGAGAAGCACATAAATAAGAATGCTAGTGTGCAAATTATCAAGGTTATACCTTTCAAACAGAGTATGTCTGCAGACTGTTTTGATGTTCTCCACTCAAAAGTTAAAAATGCTATTGATGGCATTGCTCTTGTAAAGGTCCAGACGATCACTGGCAGGCATGAAGCACCTTGGAGAAACACAACAGCAGTGAAAAACGTCAAAAGAAAATGCAGGAAAGCAGAATGAATGTGTCAGAAAACACAACTTGAAGTTCATTATAATTTCTATAAAAACAGCCTTCATGCTTTCAATTTGGAACTAGGCACAGCTAGGCAGACCTTCTTCTCAAACATTATTAACAGGAATATAAACAACGCCCGCACACTTTTTGCTACTGCTGAGAGACTAACAACCCCTCCCCTCAACACATGTTGCCTGTGAAATGCTCTGACAGAAAATGCAACGAGTTTGCATCTTTTTTCATGAAGAAGATAAATTATATTAGAATGGCGATCAGCTCGTCCTCGTGTTGTACTGAGGTCAGACAGCACCCACCACAAAAACTTACAGAAATGAGTCACTATGTCTGATTTTGAGGAAATTGATGACAAAACCCTGGAAGAAATAGTACAGCATTTTAAAACATCAACCTGCTGTCTTGACACTCCCCACATCATTTACAAAAATGTGTTTAACTGTCTGGAAAAAGATCTGTTAGAAGTAGTAAACTTGTCACTCCTTTCAGGGACATTTCTGAAGTCTCTGAAAACTGCAGTTGTCAAATCCCTTCTTAAAAAGAGCAATATGGATAAATCAATATTGAACAACTACAGACCAATTTCAAATCTTCCATTCATAGGCAAAATCATTGAAAAGATGGTTTTGAATCAGCTGAACAAATTTTTAATCTCAAATGGCTACTTGGGCAATTTGCAGTCTGGTTTCTGACTGCATCGCGGCACAGAGATGCTGCTCATAAAGATCCTTAATGATATTTGACTAATTACTGATTCAGGCAAAATAATTAGATCTCAGTGCTGCTTTTGACACTGTTTACCACAACAGTGTCCTAGACAGATTAGAAAACAGGGTATGGATCTCTGGGACGGTCCTCAGCTGGAACATAGTCAACTATGAATTTGAGTGGACATCAATGACATGTGGAGTCCCACAAGGCACAATTCTTGCACCTCTTCTGTTTATGCAACCTGTATATGCTCCCACTAGTCCAAATTTAGAAAAAGAACCAAATTGCTTACCATAGCTATGCAGATGACACCCAGATCTATCTAGCCCTATTGCCAAATGACTACAGCCCAATAGAATCTCTGTGCCAGTGCATTGATGAAATTAATAGTTGGATGTGCCTAAACTTCTTGCAGTTTAACAAGACAGAGGTCATTTTATTTGGCAATAAAGGCGAAATTCCAAAGGTGAATACATTCCTTGACAACAAGGGTCCATAGACAAAAAAATCAAGTAAGGAATCTTGGTGTCATTTTGGAGTCAGATCTTAGTTTCAGTAGTCACATCAAAGCAATAACTAAATCAGCCTGCTATCATCTAAAAAATATAGCCAGAAATAGATGTTTTTTTATCCAGTCAAGGCTTAGAGAAAGTTGTTCATGCATTCATCACCAGTAGGGTGGACTACTGCAATGGTTTCCTTACTGTTGACTGACAGGTGTTGTCTGTATCCAAAAGGTTATTGGCTCTTTTATCTGTAAGGTGGGACTTCCTGTTCGACATATGTCATATTGGGCGCTCCAGTTTCTTGCTTGCATTTTTAACATAAATGCTCTGTCTCAGGGTAAATAGTTTTTGGCAGAACCTACAGTTCTGCTCTTGTACATCTAGTTTGCTTGCTATTACTTGCCTACAACAAAACACTCTAAATTTGTTTCAAAATTGTGATGCCACTTACCTGGTAAACTTTGGAAAATCCAGTAATTATGTTTTCCTCATGTATCAATCTGGTACCATATAAACACGACTTGGTTTCTAGGCGCACTAACGCACCCCTTCCAGAAAGTTGCATAGCATCAGCCAGTCAGATTGGAACTGTTGATTTCATCCAGCTTTTGGCATTTTTTCTCAGCAATATGCATCAGAATATCGAGCATTGTACTAACAATAAAAATCAAGTCATAATTAAATGGTGCTAATTACTGCCTTAGCAATGCATTCATGGCACACAGAGCTGAAAATGTGTTGAATCCAAAAAGATGTGTCGAGAGAAGTTTCATGAGCACTCCATTAGCACTGATCACTGTCCTGTGCTTTGGCAGTTTGTGTGATTGGGTTCTGGCAGCCCATTTTCTCAGAATTCATGAATAATGAAAGAATTCAATAGGCTGCAGTTGAATCAATGCCTCTAATATGCCAACCAACAAAGTTTAAATAAATAAATAAATGGCCTGCTCTGATTGGCTCACGGCATGCATTTAGTCCCCTGATTCAGCCACATTCAATGTCAATATGATTAGTGGACCTTGAATAGCTTCTCCATTAGAGGTTCCCTCCATTATGAGTGAGTTAAGGTGAATGAATGGAGGCAGTGAGGTGCCTGGATTTTGTTCTGTCTGGAGCTTGTGCATTAGGTGTGATAAGAACCTGCCAGACTTAGTTTCTGACTAAAGACAGTCTCTGTTGTGCAGTGATCAGAAATTGAGCCACATCCAAGACATTGGCTCAGAACCACCTTCTATGCCTACTTAGTTTCAAACAATAATGCATTGATCAGTGGTTCTGGCAGGTCTCAACAGGAATGCATTTTTAACTGTCTGCTTGTCTGTAATTCAGGATTATGGGGTTAATTTCTGAGTACATTAACTTTTGGAAATAACATGTCAATTTCCTGTGTGATCATGTTAGTTTAAAAAGGTATATTTTCTAGTGATCATTGAACTAAAATCTGTAGGCAGTCTAAGATTATTTTTAGAAACACCACTAACAGTGCAAATTCATTCTTAATGAATTCTCCCAAGATAATTCAAGAATAAATACCTAAAAAGTCAGGGAGCAACATAAGTACATACTGTATTTTGAAATATAATCTAATGTCTTATTAAACCAGCACATTTTATCCCTTGATAACTGTAATTGAACCAAAGAATATGAGGAAATGAAGCAATGTTAAGCTCTTGTCAACCCTTATACTACCCTTATACAAGCTGACCTATTATTCCAGACACTTTAAAGCTCTGCATTCTGATTTCCACACTGCAGTAACAACAATTGTAGTTCTCTTAAAGAAGCTTAGTGCTGACTCAGTGAGGGTGCACTGGTTTTACCCAAAGGCCCTGTATCATTGTGCTGTGACTTGCAACAGTGCTGCTTTCACACTGAGCAGTCAATCTGATAAAACTTTAAGACACACTGGTGTGGAAGAGCCTGTCGGCACTTGGATTCCTCGTTCTTCTAAACAATGAGATCAGCATTCAAGATGTCAAGTGCAGATACACATGCCTGGTCTCCAGACAAATCTTTGTGTAGGTGAGGTGGCCAGTGAAGCTTGTTATATATATATATGAGTATAAGAAAATGTTTACGTTGATGTAGGTGAGGTGGCCAGTGAAGCTTTTTATATATAGATGAGTATAAGAAAATTTTTACATTGATGTAACATGCCTTTTTCAAGCAGAGAACTGGTCATGTTTATATATTAAAGTAATAGTTCATCCAAAATTAAACCCTTTACTGACCCTCATGTTGTTACAAATATGTAAGACTTTCTTTCTTTTATGGAACACAAAAGGAGAAATTCTGAAGAATGCACTGGTCGCACTGTTCCATATAATTACAATGAATCTGGACTGGAACTTTCAAGTGGAAAAAAGGAAAACAAAAGCTAAATAAAAGTGGTCCATACAATTTCTTTTGCTATATTTCAAGTCTTCTGAAAGCAACCGCTTTCAGTGAGGATCATTTAAGTTATTCACTGACAATCTTACCCTCAAGTGAGCTGTTAACTGCTGCTAATGGATTGAGCCAGGGGGTTGAAATTAAGAGGCCAAGTGCTATTGCATAAAAATCCCTGAACATTTCTTCACTTGCTTCCAAGTGACACTTATCTGTCACTCAGGTAATTTTCTCTGTCTGCCTAGCAGAAAAGTTGTCAACGTTCACCTCGCATGCACCGCTTAGAGATGTCCCACCTACATAAGCCGCCCATCTGAAAGCTTCCTCGAGGACCCTCCTGGTGCATCAACCTCTGAAGATCACAGAACGATCTTTGAGTTGGCAGGACTCTAGGGCATTTAGCAAGAGACCTGTGGAAGACAGGATCATGGTGTCAGGTTCAGTCAAACTTAAATTTGGTCGATAACGTCATTGAGACTGCTTCTCCCACCTGTCCCTCCACCCCACCTCCAATGCAAAAACAACACTACAGGCCTGACAAGTAATTTCAGTCTAACTAATTTTAACGAGTTAGGCTTGGCTCCCGTATTACTCTCTAAATGCTGCCTGCATTGATCGCACCTTACACTGTTTGCTAATCTTTGCTTATTTTTCTTTTTTATGCTATAGTGCAAGATAGAACAACAACAAATGGCTGAAGATTTAGTTTGCATTCTTATTGAATTGATAAGGCCAAAACTTAAAACTCACAAACCATTTTCTTCGGGGACATAGCGTAGATAGTTATAAACACTGCCAAAAGTAGAAAATGTGAGACATGCTAAAACATTCAAATTAATAAAGGGGCTTGTTCACATATATAACCTTAATGTTGTGTGTAATCTAATTACAAATAACTGGTTACTGTAATATATTTTTTAAAGTATTGTAATACATTACATATTTTCAAAATGTAATTTATGTAAAATACATTTAAAACATGAATTCTGGTTACATGTAAGTCTGTTGCTGTGACTGATTAAAGGTTCACTCCCTAATAAGTCATTGTAAGGGAGAATGTATTGATGCTGAGTGTATGACTTGTATACAACACTAAACAAGGAGGAAATATTGACATTGACTTTTATGTGAAAATTTCCATGAAAAGTAACTTAAAAGTAAGGTAATTACTAATGTGACTACTTTGCAATTTTCATAACTCTGGCTGTAGCAGATCAATGATAGATCAGTTGTCAGACCTTTGAACTTTCTTGAAATGCTTTTTTCAGGAGATTAATGGCTTGACAAAAAGAAAGGACCCGGATTTTCCTCAAAGGTCTTGAAGAAATTAAGACAGGCTCAAAGTTTGCCCTCTTGCCATTTTCCTTTGACATGCAAAATAGTTTTGTGCAGATAAGTAGTTTATTATCACTATTATTTCTGGATATTGGCAGCAGGCATCCTGTGTTTCTGAGAACTGTAAAGAAGATTTGATAATGGCATGCTGTGCTGCACTCAAATATGTCTGTGGTGGGTGAATTCAGTATTTTTTGTGTGTGTGTGATTTAGTGCTCTTTAAATCCTTTTTGACAGGGATGATAAATCTAAACAAAAGAGTAAATATGCTTGAATTAGGCAAATGGCTACACCTTACCTTCCTTTGCAATCTAATAGGCCATTAACACGACAACAATTTCAACTGAAAACGTTACGAATGTAACCTCCGTTTCCCGATGGAGGGAACGAGACGTTGTGTCGGAGAAGCGACACTAGGGGTCTCTCTTGAGCCACCGAATATACCTCTGATCTATGAAAAAAGGCCAATGAGAAGTTGGCAGTCAGTATTTGCATACCCCGCCCGCGGACATACGGGTTTAAAGGCGAGGCAAATACTAGAGTTCATTCAGGATTTTTCTGAGGAGCCGGAAATGGTCCGGCCACTACAGCGGCTCGGCTCAGCGACGTGGCCGGGAAGGACACAACGCCTCGTTCCTCCATCGGGGAACGGAGGTTACATTCGTAACCTGGATGTTCCCCTTCTGTCGCTCTCTCCACGTTGTGTCGGAGAAGCGACACTAGGGGTCCAATTTAAATCACGCCATGCGCTGAGCCGTGTACATGGTCTGACACAGGAGCGGGCAGGTGTTTTTTACGTGCCAGACGACCAGCTGTATCAGACTACACGTATCCTTCCCCAATGCCCCACCAAAGTCTTTGGAATCCTTTTGTTTACCCTGACAGGGGAACAAGGCAACGCTTGCCAACCTGGGAACGGGCCAAGCCTGACTGGGCCTCTTTTCTCTCTATATTTCGCGCATAGAGCAATAGAGAGCCGGGGCCCTTACACGCACTGAGGGAAGGGGGTCTTACCCAATTTCCTATTCTTTCAGGGGGAACAGACCCTGCGGAGACCACCCCAGCTGGGGAGGTAAGGTGGTGAATACATCACGTGTTTTTAGGTGACACGTGGAAGTGGCACGGTGGTAGATCCAGCCTCAGCGAGGGGGGAGTTGCTACACACGGCGACCGGAGGGCAGCCGAAACTTACCCAAGGAAAACGCGGGTCCGCTCGTAAGGGGACCGTATCGCGGAAAATACACACAGGGGGAGTCCGCGTAGGAGTCCTCACCCTGTGGAGCACCTATTCCAGTACAGGGTAGATTTGAGTACCCGCAGTGGATTGGGTCGGCAAGTTCCTCCGCCGAACTGCGGACCCATGAGGGCTAGGGAGGAATCTACCAGGGATTCGAGCTGAGTGGAATCTCCTGGGAAAAAAGACGCACATTTTTACCTCAAGCGAGGGAAAGGGCGTATATGCAAGCGATTCACCCGGTCAGCCCATCAGCGTGTTACCGAGTTCTACTGGCTCGGACCTGAGAAAACACGGGATGAAACCAACTCAACCCTGAGATTGTAGTATCTCGTAAAGGTGTTGGGTGTCGCCCAACCCGCTGCTCTGCAAATGTCTGCCAGGGAGGTACCCCTGGCCAGTGCCCACGAGGACGCAACACTCCTTGTTGAGTGAGCTCGGACCCGCAAAGGGGGGGGGCACGGCCTGAGTGTGATAAGCCAGTGAAATGGCATCTACTACCCAGTGGGAAAGCCTCTGTTTGGAGACAGCGTTTCCTTTCTGCTGTCCCCCAAAGCATACAAAGAGCTGCTCAGAGTGTCTAAAGCTCTGCGTGCGGTCCAGATAGGTACGCAAAGCACGTACCGGACACAGCAACGACGGGGCTGGGTCTACCTCCTCCCGGGGCAGCGCTTGCAGGTTCACTACCTGGTCTCTGAAAGGCGTGGTAGGAACCTTGGGCACGTAGCCCGGTCGCGGTCTTAGGATCACATGAGTGTCTGCCGGACCGAACTCCAGGCAATTGTCGCTGACAGAGAACGCTTGCAGGTCCCTGACCCTCTTGATGGAGGTGAGCGCGATCAGCAGGGCAGTCTTAAGAGAGAGGGCCCTGAGTCCAACTGATTCTAGCGGCTCAAAGGGAGGTCTCTGGAGGCCCGCGAGGACTACCGAGAGGTCCCAGGAGGGGGACAGAAGGTCCTTCCTCAGGGGAATTCGCCAGGGAGGGGCTGTAGCGAGGAGTACAAGGTCCGAGAACCAGGCCCGGGTGGGCCAGTATGGAGCCACTAGTGTGACTTGCTCCTCGTCCTCCCTGACCTTGCACAGCACCTGTGCAAGAAGGCTCACTGGGGGAAATGCGTACTTGCGCAACCCCGTGGGCCAGCTGTGTGCCAGCGCATCTGCCCCGAGGGGGGCCTCTGTTCGGCCATACCAGAGCGGGCAGTGGGAGGTCTCTGAGGAGGCAAGCAGGTCTACCTGGGCCTTGCCGAATCGTTCTCAAATCAGCTGAACCGACTGGGGGTGAAGCCTCCACTCTCCACTGGGCAAGTGTTGTTGTGACAGCGCGTCCGCTACCACATTGAGTTTGCCGGGGATGTGAGTGGCACGCAGTAACCTGGCTCCAAAGGATGATACGACGGGCGAGTCGTGACATGTGGCGGGAGCGTACGCCGCCTTGGCGATTTATGTACGCTACCGCAGTGGTGCTGTCTGACCTGATTAGGACATGTTTGTCTCGAATTAACAGGAGAAACTGTCGCAGGGCAAAGAAAACAGTCAACAACTCTAGGCAATTGATATGCCAGCGCAGCGGGGCCCCTCTCCAAAGGCCCGCAGCTGCGTGCCCATTGCAAACGGCGCCCCAACCCGATCTGGATGCGTCGGTAGTGATCAGGACGCGTCGGGACACCTGCTGCAGGGGCACTCTTGCCCGTAGAAAGCAGAGGTCTGTCCAGGGTTTGAGTGTTTGGCGGCATGCGGCGGTGATTATCACACGGTGCATGCCGTGGCGCCATGCTCGTCTCGGGACTTGAGTCTGAAGCCAGTGCTGAAGCGGTCTCATATGCATAAACCCCAGCGGCGTGACTGCGGCAGAGGATGATATATGCCCCAGGAGCCTCTGGAAGAGTTTTAGAGGGACCATTGTGCCTGGCTTGAACTTTCCGAGGCATTTCAGCACCGACTGTGCACGCTCGTTGGTGAGACGTGCGGACATTGAGACAGAGTCTAACTCCATGCCGAGAAAGGAAATGCTCTGAACCGGAGTGAGCTTGCTCTTTTCTCGGTTGACCTGAAGCCCCAAGCGGCTGAGGTGTTTGAGCACCTGATCTCTGTGAACGCATAGTGACTCTCGGGAGTGGGCCAGTATGAGCCAGTCGTCGAGGTAGTTGAGTATGCGGATGCTGGCTTCTCCGAGCGGCAAGAGCTGCCTCTGCGACTTTCGTGAAGACGCGAGGGGACAGAGACATGCCGAAGGGGAGGACTTTGTACTGAAACGCCTGGCCGCTGAACGCAAACCGTAGGAAGGGTCGGTGTTGCTGCAGAATTGAGACATGGAAGTACGCGTTCTTCAGGTCTACCGCTGCGAACCAATCTAGGTGCCGGACGCTTGTTAAGATAGACTTTAGCGTGAGCATTTTAAACGGGAGTTTGAGCAGTGCTCGGTTTAAAACTCGCAGGTCCGCCGCCTTTCTTGGGTACAACGAAGTAAGGGCTGTAGAAACCCTTCTTCATTTCGGTTGGAGGGACAGGCTCCATCGCGTCTTTGAGTAGAATAGTAGCAATCTCCGCGCGCAGGGATTGGGCATGTTTGCCGTGCACTGAGGTAAAGCGGATGCCCGCGAAGGGGTGCGGGGGCCTGGCAAACTGAATTGCGTAACCGAGTCGGATGGTCCGGACCAGCCAGCTTGACGGGTTGGGAAGTGAAAGCCACGCATCCAATCTCCGTGCTAGGGGCACCAAGGGGACGAGTATTTTTGACGTACCCGGCGGAGCTTTGCAGCGGGGCGGAGCAGGTAAAGTGTCGTCGGGAGGCAAGGGTGCGTCCCGAGGCTTCGGTGCTGAGAAAAGTCTCGAAGCACTTACCTTGCTCCGCGCACCTGGCAGGGGGCGAGTTAGTGATTGAGGAGGAGGTCTTATGGTGGCGTCCTCTGGACTCGTCAGAACCGGCCGGCCGGGGGTCAGTCGTGGGGCTGAAGGCGGACCTGTGGCCGTGTCCAGCGTGCCGGAACTGTTGAGATCTGGGGGCAGAGTGCCATGAGAACGGCATTTGCAGGCCAGATGACCCAGAGGCAAAGGAAATAGCTCTTTTATTGAGAATTTGGGTACCGCTGCCCCGGTTAAGGGGAGCGGCAAATGAAATGTATTCAAAACAAAATTCTCCTCCCGGCCCTCCACCGGGGGACGGAGCGGTCTTACCATCTCCGTAGCTAACGTCTTGGGCTCTGGGTCGTCTGTCTCAGGAGCGCCTGGGAGCCTTCCGGATCCTCGAGGGGGTCCGTGAGACGGGGGGACGTCGACTTCCTGCGGGGCGCTCGACGCGTGGGCTGAGAGCTGGGCCCAGGTTGAGGCGGAGCAGCTTGTTCTTCGCAGGGGGACGCCCTCGGCGAGCAGACAGGGCATGGCCCAAGGCGGCAGACTTGCGGCGGCGCAGGATCTGGGAGATCGCCTCCGTCTGTTTCCTCACCGCTGAGAACTGCTGGGTAACGTCCTCGACGGTGTCGCCGAAGAGGTCGAACTGGGAGACTGGGGCGTCGAGAAAGCGAGTCTTGTCGGTCTCACGCATCTCGACCAAGTTCAGCCACAGGTGTCGTTCCTGGACCACGAGGGTGGACATTGCCTGCCCGAGTGCCTGCGCCGTGGCCTTCGTGGCTCTGAGGGCGAGGTCGGTCGCTGAGCGCAGTTCCTGCAGCACATTGGGATCAGGGCTACCCACGTGCAATTCTTTGAGCGCCTAGGCCTGGTGGACTTGCAGGAGGGCCATGGCATGCAGGGCGGAAGCGGCCTGTCCAGCGGCGCTGTAGGCCTTCGCTGTCAGCGAGGATGTTGTCCTACAGGCCTTGGAGGGAAGTACAGGGTGACTCCGCCAGGTGGTAGGGTTTCCGGGGCATAGGTGAAGCGCAACAGCCCTATCCACCGGGGGAATCGCCGTGTATCCGTGGACCGCTCCGCCGTCGAGGGTAGCGAGAGCGGATGAGCGAGTGGCTTTGCGAGAGGTGAAAGGCGCTCTCCACAGCGACGTCAGCTCATCATGCACTTCCGGTAAGAACGGGACTGGGGGGGCGTGGCCGTGGGCGGCATCGCAGCTGACGCCGATGAGCTGATGTCGCAGACCCCAGGAACCAGTCATCCAACCGCGATGGCTGTGGGGAGGATGGAGGGTTCCAATCCAAGCCCACACTGGCAGCGCCCCGGGAAAGCATGTCGGACATCTGAGCGTCAGCCTCAGCCTGGGGGTGCTGGCCCGAAGGCGGCAGCCCAGGGGAGTCATCCGCGTCAGATGCCGCGCTCTCCAATGCAGCGGCAAGCTCATCCGTTTTGAGCTCTAGAGGATAGGCAGGCTGGCTGTGAGGCGAGCCGCTGTTGCCTCGAGCCCGGACGGGAGTTAACGAGCGTGCTGGGGAACGGGTGGTCCGCGGGTCTCTGGTACCCGACGGAGCCGCACCCGCTGCCGCCCCCAAATCGCCTCCAGCGCCACTCGCACCGTCCTCAATCCAGTGGGAAGAAGGAGCAATGCGAGGTGCGGCTGGAGTGGCTTGTTCTCGGTTGAAAACAAGTCGCGACCGCAACGTTGTCATGGTCATGCTCTCACAGTGAGAACATGAACCATCCACAAACGCAGCCTTGGTGTGATCACTACCCAGACACACGAGACAACGCCTGTGGCCGTCTGAAACGGAGAGCACTCTACCGCATCCAGGAATTACACAGCGGCGGAACGGCATCTTTATGAAGACGCGTCCTGAAAAGGACGTTCACGCTCGCTGTGTTTGCTCTTTTAGAGGAAATTACTCTTTTAAATAAAATCAATCTTTTAAGAAACTCTTTCGAGTTTTTATCTGCGCTGTCGAAGTGCCCAGGGGCAACAATGCACAGCCGTGCACAGGATAGGAGAAAGCCGCTGTTATGCGCCGTCAAATCCAACAGCATGCAGATCCTCAGAGGAATACACGGGTGTGTGTAACTCGTAGCAGACAGCATACAAGACCATCGGCTCCGAAGAAAATTTCTGAATGAACTCTAGTATTTGCCTCGCCTTTATACCAGTATGTCCGGGGGCGGGGTATGCAAATACTGACTGCCAACTTCTCATTGGCCTTTTTTTCATAGATCAGAGGTATATTCGGTGGCTCAAGAGAGACCCCTAGTGTCGCTTCTCCGACACAACGTGGAGAGAGCGACAGAAGGGGAACTGAAAACTTTGTATGCGTTTCTTTTGTTCGTTTACACAACAATGGCGTTTTGGGGCCTGAAAAGGCAAACTTTTGAAAACGGTTTCAAAGTGCATGTTTTTAAAATGATGGCGTCTCTGTGTAAACATACAAAAACACGAATTTGTAAAAACAATGGCGTCATGCACACACGTTTTATGTGTTCAGTCTATAGGGATGTGTGCAAGTACTTCATAAAAATGCGCGAGACATTCAAAACTACAATGGCGGACTGCAGGACTGTGTTTGTTGCTTAAGAATTGTAGTAATAAAGCAGCCTCATCATCAGTCCAGACAAAATTGCTCGATGCTATCGCCATCTTCATTGTTTGTTTTCAAAGCTCTGTGGAGAATGCTTATGTGCGCAGGCACGTACGTTTTCTTTACAAAGTGGCATCGGCAACAACTGGACTGGCATGCATAATACAGTGTGTTTAGTCATTTTCGTGGATCCGTTTGAACACAAAACTTTAAAAAACGCAAAGGAAAACATTTTGTTTTTAGTACATCATTGTCGTGTAAGCGTACCCTAAAATGCCATTTCAGGAACACCACGGATATAATTTTCTAAACAATCAGAACCAACAAGTGATGAAATTTGAAATACGTAGTCTGCAATTTCCCAATGTCTTCCATTGACTGCCACCTAGGAGCACCATAGAAACTGCACTAACAACCACTATAGAACACTCTAGCTACTGCATAGTAACTCCCTAACAACCATTTAGAACACCAAACCAACTACAAGTTAGAACTCCCTTGCAACTACATACCAAAACAGTTACCATTTATATCCATGGTGTTCCATTGCAGGAACACCACGGATATAATTTTCTAAACAATCAGAACCAACAAGTGATGAAATTTGAAATATGTAGTCTGCAATTTCCCAATGTCTTCCATTGACTGCCACCTAGGAGCACCATAGAAACTGCACTAACAACCACTATAGAACACTCTAGCTACTGCATAGTAACTCCCTAACAACCATTTAGAACACCAAACCAACTACAAGTTAGAACTCCCTTGCAACTACATACCAAAACAGTTACCATTTATAACACCCTAGAAACTGCATAACAACACACTAACAACCACTCTGAACCCTTTTGCAAATGCATAACAATGTACTACCAACCACTTAGAACACCCTGCATGGCAACGCTCCAACAATTACTTAGAACTCCCTAGCGAATGCATAGCAATCCACTAACAACCAATTAAACACCCTAGCAACTGCATAACACACTAACAACTACTTTGAACACCTTAGCAACTGCAGAGCAACATTCTAACAAACACTTAGAAAACCCCATCAACCGCATAGCAACGTGCTAACAACCATGCAAAACACCCTAGTCACTGCATAGCAACATTTTAACAACCACTTGGAACACCCTAGCAACTACATAGCAACATGCTAACAACAACTCAGAAGTCCTTAGCAACCACATAGCAACACCCTGGCAACCACCCACAACACCCTAACAGTTTTGCACTCAGATCTTGGTAAAAATGCCAAAACAGTTGAATGTTAATGGAATAGTTCACCCCAAAAAAAGAATATTTTGTCATTTGCCCTCATGACATTCAAACCCTTTATGACTTTACCTCTGTGGAACACAAAAGTTGATCTTAGGCAGAATGTCAGGGATTTACAGCCTGTCACCATTCACTTTTAATGTATGGGAAAAATACAGTGAAAGAGACTGGTGACTGAGAGTTAAATTCTACCTTACATCTCTTTTTTTGTGTTCCACAGAAGAGAGAAAATCATATAGGATTGTAACAATGTGTGTGAGTAAATTATTTATTAATACATTTTTTGGGGTGAAATATTACTTTAAATACGAAGACAGCTGACCATAGGTCATTCCAAAAAACATGTTACTAATCACATTTCATTTCCCTTTTGGTTATATGCTATTAGGTTTGCCATAAGTGGTAGTGATCACACACCTGTTTCCCTTACCACCAGGGGGAGATTCACAACATAAACAGGTCTCCAATCTCAGAGGCCCAGATGTTTTCATCACCCGTCCCATCCTCTGTGGTAATTTTATTTCCCATCCTCTCGCAGGCAAATCCATCGTGCGTAAATCAACAATTTCAGAATGTGCTTATGGTCCACCTGTTAAGGCCTCAGAATCAGGGTCTTCTGGCCTTACGTGTAAATGGTGGAATAGAGGAATGAAATAAAATCATTGACTAAGGGCAATGATCCCCCACCTCCGACATGAACCAAACACATATTTGCATTGATAGTAAAAAGGTGTGCATAGAGGCACTTGGCTGTAATTGCCGAGGCGGACATAGAGAACGTGTAAACAAAAACACAAATGCCCTGTTCTCATTGGAGTAAGTGTGTTCTCTCAAGATGTCCACCATTATATTAGCCAACTCAAAGTAAATGGAGAAAAGCTGGCAGGAGGAACAAATTATGACAGTGAGAACAAAGGCAAGGAGCTTGTGCCTGATGATGAACCTCATTCCCATTTTCTTCATCAAATGTGTCATTTAAATTCAAAGCTTTTCTGGGACTGCTCCAAAAGTGACACATGAATTGTGATTACATCTGAATATAAGAGTAATGATGCTAATAGAAGCAATTATAGATAGCAGGGTCTTCATTTGGCCCTGGGTCTCTTTGCTTTTACTTGCAGTCTATTTGAATGAATAAATGAATTAATTTTACACTTGCATAGTGCTTTTTTGGCACTACATTCAAAGCGCTTTCATATTCACATTCTTGCTTTTATTTTTTTAGTATCATAGTATAGTATCGTACTGACTTGTTTAATGGCACCAAAATAATGGTGCTTTGGACATCCCTAGATTATGCAAGAAAATCTGTTGAACATCCAGTGTACGCCAGAAGGCCATTGTACTGTACAGTCTTATTAGTAAAAGTGGTTAGTGTCCATTAAGCGACACTGCCTCAGATACTTTATTATGCACTCAAGTTGAGTTTGTAAGATGTTGTAAGTTCTTTGCACTGTTAAGCTAACAACATCAGCATCTCGGGGAATGTAGAGGAGACCACGAGACATCAGCGAATTCAGTTAGATATGACCTGACAACTGCTTTTTATCCATTAAATTGTTCTTCCTTTTCCCTCAATGTCTGAGGGTTTAATTGAACAATATGCATAAACTGTGTAAATAAACAGATTCAAACAAATGCAAAATTTTTAACTGTAGTTTATTAGCGCAGGTGTAAGTGCTTCGGAGGTAACAAAACAAACAAAATGTGTGTTAGTTTGCACTGAAGGGGGAGTCTTTCTGACCATGTTGTCCATGCCTAAATCCGCCACTGTTCTGAAGTAAAAAAAAAAAAAGTGAAAGAATATAACTTTTTAAACTAACCAAGCACAACAACAACATTCACATATCTTTAATATCTTTAATGAAATTCCAAGAATGCAGATATATAATACAATAAAATTACAAAATTAAGGAAAGGTAGATGCCATTTACACATATTGTAAATAGTGGCACATGTTATTTGCACCCTGGTATACATTTTGTCAGGTACGATTTGGACAGCAGTGTATTATAAACTGTATATACTATACAATAACATTATTCAGTGTGTAGTATAAGTTTTGTGACGAAACTTATATAAATTGCTGGTAGTGGGATGAAACACACCTGATTTGTTGCGTAATGGTGCCTCGTCACTCCTGCCTTTAAATTCCTTGCACGGCTCTCGAGGGGTACGTATCTTCCCCATGCGTGCGTCATGACCCTCACTCTTCGCCAGCCCATGAGATGCCGAGCTGCTAAATAAAGCCGCCACCCATGCGCCCGAAACGTGTTTAATTTCAGTTACACACACATTTTAAAAGGTGTGAAAGGTCCATTTGGAAGGTGTGTATTTGAGGGAGTAGATAGTTCTGCAATCTAAAATATAACTTTTTGACAATGTACCAGTAAACAGTGAATCACAGACTCTCTCTCTACAATAACTTTCCTTGTAGCCTGGCAGAGAAACATAATTAAGGACAGGGAATAAATGCACAGCACAGATTCGTTTTTCCACCATGTTTTTTATTTTTTTAAGTTTTCACACGGCAACTAGTCCCTCCTTTCCAAGATTGTTATTGGTAAATACATGTCAACATCAGAGTGCATTGCAGTATAAGTTGAAATGCTCTCAACGTTTGGTTGCATGACAAAGTGAACAATCGCAAACTCTTCCTTTTCCCATTGAAATCAATGCATTTGCTGCATTCTCTGATGCAACGTAAGCTCTAGCGTGTAGCTGGAGAAGGTGATTGTTGTGCATACTGTAAATGTATTTGATTACTTAACATTTATAATATTTTCTTTTTTAAATAGCTTCAGTGTAGTTAATGTAGTTCATTTTTGTTAGTAACTTGAAGTGTACATAACATTGCATTTTTAAAATTTGAGCTTGACTGTTGCCTCCTCAACACTGCTAGTTGCAGGAGTGCAGCATGAGTCATCAATGTTTGTGGTCTGTTTTTCCCTGAAGAGGAAATTGCAAATTGAATTTCAAGAATGTTTTGGGTACACTAGCTTATAGATGACCTCAATGCGAACAAACATGGACTAAAAACCATAAAACATTTAATTGATACTTAAAGATCAATCAACCGATCTCTAATGTTAGGGTCATAACATTGTGTCGTACATATACGTGCACTATGTGAAACCCTTAAATTAATCCAAACAGTCATAATTCACATTTTCAGTTTGAATACATGCTGCAGCAACTGCTATGCTTCTTATCCCATTCTGGTATTCTAGTACATGATTAATGGTGCTCCATGTGAATAAGTATTCATTTACATTTACATTTGACATTTTATGCATTTGGCAGACGCTTTTATCCAAAGCGACTTACATTGCACTTATTACAGGGACAATCCCCCTGGATTGAAGTGCCTTGTTCAAGGACACAATGGTGGTGTCTATGGGGATCGAACCAGCGACCTTCTGATTAACAGTTATGTGCTTTAGCCCACTACGCCACATCACTCCTCCATGCTCCTCCAAGTATTCCTCCTGTGAGATCCATGAATATGTTATGAAGAGGAGAGAATCTCTGAGGCAGTGGGACTATGCCTCATTACCTTCTTCAGCAAACTCAGGCCTCTGGAGTGACTCCACAAGGCAGGTTTTATGGTGGTCACCATGAAATATGAAAATGCACTCACCTTTCATCTTGTAGAGAAGGGGACAGATTGAAGCCCACTTTCTGATAAAGTGACCACTTAAGGTTTAAGTGAAATCATCCTTATTCTTTCAAGAATTGTGCAGATTTGCTTGTAACAGTTTGGGAAACATTGGTTTGGATGAGATGTTGAGGGTGAGGAATAGAATCTTAAATTAGTAGTTAATAGAGTGTTATTGTGAATACCTAAAGTGCTGCTTTTACGTTGAGTGTTGTATGTACAGTTTGTGTAAATACAAACTGAAATTGTGCAGGCTTCTTCTGGTATTACTTACAACACCTCTTCAATGCTCTTCTAATGTTTAAAATATAATGCTCATTTCATTATAACTTTTAGTGCAGTTGGAAATTTCTCAGACTGTTAAGTCTCCGAAAGTATTAACAATCAATCTTAAAATGATGCATATATTGCATGAAACTGTTTAATGTTGCCTCTAGTGTTCAACTTGCAGTTTTTCTCTATAATATCTATTTATAATGGGCTACAATGTTAAAGGGATAATTTACCCAAGAATCCTCAGGAAACATCAATAGGGTGGGTACAAGGGCAGGAACCATTTCCAGGTCCAATAGCTAAGATGTGGCTATGACGTGGCATGGAACAGACTCAATTGTGGAACTCTGGCACTGCGGCCATGTCGTGGAAATCTGGCACGGTGGCCATGTCGTGGAACTCTGGCTCGGCGGCCATGTCGTGGATCTCTGGCTCGGCGGCCATGTCGTGGAATCTCTGGCTCGGCGGCCATGTCGTGGAATCTCTGGCTCGGCGGCCATGTTGTGGAACTCTGGCTTGGCATCCGCCTCCCCCACAGTGACCATAGAATCAATAATATGCAGGGCGTGGTAAATATTCTGAGTCAGGCTGTGGGTACTCTGACCGCCTGGCATCAGCAAAGAGATAGACTCAATCTGTCCAAAACGGAAAATGTCTATGAGGGCAACCTCATTAATGTTCACCTGACATGCCAGAGCGCAAAAGTTATCCATGTAATCCTCCAGTGGGCGATTCCCCTGATGTAGACATAGGAGTTGGATTGCTGGGTTAATTGTTGTCAGTCAGATATTCTGTAACGATGTTGCTGGCACTGGCAATGACAAAGACGATAACCATGAAGTAAAGAAACCAACTGCAAATGTATTCCAACAGTGTAATCCATAAACCCTAGCTACAAACGTAATTAAAATATAAACATGATCACAAACACAAACTTGACTTTACATAATCTTGACCTAACAATCAAAATTAAAACAACAAACATCAATACCTGACAATGGACAAAGAAAAACATAAGTCTTAAATAGATGAACATGGGAGAACACATGACAAAGATAACTACTAAAAACTGAGAACTAAATAAGATAATGAGACAATAAACCAATGAAAACAAGACACATGAACATGGAGGGAAACATGAAATCACATGACAAGGGAACCACATGACATGAAACAGGAACTAGAATTTCAAAATAAAAGACATTACACAGTGTCTGTCAAGTTCCAAAATTTACAATAAAAAACAAGTATCATAGAAGTACCACAACACTAATCCAAATGACTTGTGCACTGTATTTCAAGACTTCTGAAGTCCAATGATAGCTTTGTGTGAGGAACAGACTCAGATTTAAGTCATTATTCATGGAAATAAACCACTTTACCTTAGGTCTCAAATCTCCTTTGTGGGAGTTATTTTTGTGCGTATTTCAACTTTGCGCATTGCGAGATGTAATGATACACACGATAACCAATTAAGTTTGGCATCATTAACCTAAAACCTGTACCATATTTACACGATATATGTGAAATAAATGGTTCGCACAAAATTTTTTAATTGTATCATCATTTTGTCTACCTTATGCCATCCCAGATGTGTATGACTTTCTTTTTTCAATAGAACACAAGATTTTTAGAAGAACATCTCAACTCTGTAGGTCCATACAATGCCAACAAGGTCTAAAACTTTGAAGCTCCGAAAAAGCACATTAAGGCAGCATGAAAGTAATCCATACGACTGCAGTGGTAATTCATGTCTGCAGAAGTGATATGATAAGTGCTGATAAGATTGAACAGATCAATATTTAATCAGTTTTTAACATAAATTCTCCTCCGTGCCTAATAGGTGGCGATATGCAGGAATAATGGACATATATTGGTAAACAATATCATATCACTTCTGAAGATATGGATTAAAACACTGGAGTCATATGGACCTGCCTTTAATTGCTTTTTGGAGCTACAAAGGTCTGATCACATTTCACTTGATTTGTATGGGCCTACAGAACTGAGATATTCTTTTAAAAATCTGTGTTTGTGTTCTTCTGAAGAAATTAAATCATACATATCTGGGATGGCATGAGGGTGAGTAAATGATGAAAGAATTGCCATTTTTGAGTGAATTATTCCTTTAATCTTGGATAACTAAATCAAACTGAAGTACATTAAGTTTGCTAAATGCATGTCCTTTTACACCTTTATTTATGAGCTGCTTCATATAGCTTTAAACTATTTTTTCCAAAGAGCAAATCAGCATCATACTCACAGCCTCTACAACAACACCCTGATCAAAATGTTAAATATAAACACACCGGTTGCTATCACATTAATGTCTGTATTATTGGATCATTAGCATTAGCATGAATGATGCTAGGTGTGAGAAACTCAGTCATGCTTATATGACGTTCATTGTGTTCTTGGTTATTTCTATATGCCCTTCAGATATTTAGGCAGGTCTTATTCGAGGCACTGATTGAGTCATGTTTGATTTCTGGGCGGTATCTGCCTGTCCATCAATACCAACAGCATTGTGTCCTCATCTGTCCATCTGGGACACTGGTCAAAGTAAAGCACAGCTCTACTTGGCTAAGCTATGACTCAAAATCTGCTTTGTTTGTTCCAACTGGCACCAAGATCAAGTCCCTCAGATTTTGAGGTTTGTTTAGTTCACACAAAAATGTTATTCTGTCACCATTTGCTCATCCCCTAATGTCAAAACCTGTGTAGCTTTCTTATGGTCAAAACAAATAACAAAAATCAAGTGGTGGACAACACAGTATGAAAGCACTGTATATTATGTGAATTTATTTATGAATATTAATATTTATGAACATTAATAGGAAGGCAACGTGCCCATGTTGATATGTGCCTAATTTCTACAAAGTGATAGATTTGAATAAGATTAATGCTACTCATGGCCTTTGATATTGACAACAAAAGATATGGGAAAATGTTTTGCCTTTTCAAAAGTTGAAAACCCATTTAGTATCATTTTATTATTTGCATTAGCATTGTTTTCCAATGTTGTCTGTGACCCTACATTGCAAAAGTAATGTTCATTTCATTTTAATAATTTAAGTTAATCTTAGACTTTTAAGATTCATTGTATTTTATTATGACTTTTCTTCCTTTGCAACTTTGCACCCAACATCTCCAGATCAGTTCTGTAATATTCTCCATAGTTCAAATTAATGTTTGCCACAATATCAAAGGGTTTATCCCTCTCATTGTGGTTGGTCCCAGAGCACACTAGACAAAAGAACTAAGTTCGGTGACAAAAGTACTCTGTCAACCACTTTGAAACACTCCCAAAATAAGATACCGGCAAGATCTCATTCTTCTTGCCAAAGGCAAGATGATTCCACTGTAGAAAAGATAACCAATTTAACAATGTCTGCAGTTATTCAATTATTGAAACACTCTGACATCCCTGTTTCTATTTCAAGATTCTTCACCAAATGGATTCTGTCTGCTCGCTCAATCAGTTTGATTCTCCATTCTTTGAAGTCCACTATGTGCAGTGTTAGGAACAAGGACCGGTTCCATTTGATTTAACCCTTTCAATGAAAGAAATTTGACTTCACACTTCACAGCAGACACATTCGTGGACAGATTATTTACTATAAAACACATAATGGGATTTTTTGACGTTTATAATGATTGATTAGGATAGATAAGATACGATCATGATTGCCGGGTATGCGAAGCGCCATATTGTTTACACTGCAATGCAGCATGGGATTCTGAGTTCATCAAGCATGAATGGTTCTAAAATCCTAGGCCCTTTCCCAAATGGCATACTCGAAGTGGACTTGTGATCTTGTGGCCTTCATTTGTGTGTTTCAGTTAAGTCCTCAAGACAGTAGAGTGTCTTAATTGACATTTCACGAGCACCCCATTTGCACCCTCAATGCGCCCTTCGGCTGAGCCTGTATCAGTGCGGGCTCCATAGCAGACTACTACCCAACAATCCCTGCTGCTGATCCTCTCGACCAATCACAGTGGCCTGGAGTTTCCAAGCTGGAGAAAAAATCAAGGTGGATGAGATGATGTCAAGTGCGGATTAAATATTAATTTCCTTAACCATTTTTTTCCTGATTGCAAAAAAACTGATCATTTGCTCATCGTGTGTAAATAGTATCACATTTTAGTCTGATGTGTATAACCAAAGTAATTCTAGCAAGTTGGTCCACTGTCGACCATCTTTAGAATGCTCTCGGAAGGATATTTCCAGTCATGCCAGTGCAGACTGAAATCTCCTAAATGGTTGGTCAAGATTATGATCAAAGGACATATTTCAAATCAGCAGTAAAATCTGACAACACAGGTATCATAAATTGTGATTCTTTACCTCAGATTACTCTAGTGTAATGGGGTGTAAGTAGGGGGGTCCATAAAATGGCATGTGTTACTTTAAGGTGATTACTGTGGGGGGAGATGACCTGATTTTGGAGTTCATTTCTATAAGGGTGAGGGCCCTTTAAGACTCCAATCTGAACGTTATGATGCCAGCCTGTACAGAGGCCGATATTAACCGGAAAGATCAAGCGGGAGTGATCTGTTGGTTTGAGATTAATCACAAAAGCGTGCGGCAAAAAAAACAGTGTGGTCAAATACAGCGCGGTGGGAGCGCATCTTGCTGGGTCTGTGTGGGAATAATAGCAGTGGTGATTCAAGTGAAACGTGGGTTCTACAGAGATTATATACATCCACAGGTGTAGAATCAACACATGTGGGGTGAAGCCTATGTTACAAAAGTGTGTGTGTGCCACCACTGTATTCCTGTGATTTATACTTGCTTATACCACCTTTAGCCATTTGTATACCTAGAGCTTGATTAATATTCAAAGGGGTCATAACTATTATATTTATTAATCTGCTGTATTTATATGATCTATTCCTCTTTGAGCTGGCTGGGTCATATTACAGCAAGGGTTATCAGGATGGTCTGGGGAAACTAAGTTTTTAATTTTGTTTTGGATTGCTGTGAGTTGGCACTTGAAATCTTGAGTTTGATTTCTTTTGTTTGTTCTGTGAGGTTTGGTTTGGTTTATTTGAGTACCCCAGCCTGTGTGTGAAGTATTGTAAAGTAGTATGTCCTGTTTGTGAAGCTTAAGATTTAAATGACCTTTTTAACCACTTTGACAGAGAAATATGTCAAATATATAACAAAATGTTCCCCTTCTGTCGCTCCCTCCACGTTGTGTCAGAGAAGCGACACTAGGGGTCTCTCTTGAGTGCCGATATTCACCTCTGGACTATGAAAAAAGGCCAATGAGAGTTGGCAACCAGTATTTGCATGTCCCGCCCCCGGACATACGGGTATTTAAGCGGCGCAAATACGGGAGTTCATTCAGAAAATTTCTTTGGAGCCGATGGTCATGCATGAACTCTGCTGCGAGTTACACACCAAGTTCCTGGTTAATCCTCTGACGCTCTGCATGTTGTTGGATCTGACGGCGCATAACAGTGGCTTTCTCCTTCGTGCACGGCTGTGCATTCTTGCCCCTGGGCGCTTCAACAGTGCAGACAACTCGAAAGAGTTATTCTAAAAGAGTAATTTCGCTCTAAAGAGCAAAACACAGCGGCGCTGAACGTCCTTCTCAGGACGCGTCTTTTTAAAGACGATATTTCCGTCCCTGTGTAGTTTCTGGATGTGGTTGATGTCTCCCCACCTCTGACGGTCATAAAAACTGCCTTGCATTCCTGGGTTGCGATCACACGCAGGCAGCGTTTTTATGAATGGTCTATGTTTTCAGTACGAGAACATAGTCATGACAGCATTGCGGTCGTAGGCTTTCTCTTGTAGTGAAAGCAGCTTCAGCCGCCCCCGCGCCTCGCCTCCTTCCCACGGGATTGAGGCAGGTGCCGCTGGCGATGAAAACAATCTGGGGACAATGACGGGCTCCGTTTTGCCGGGTGAACCCCTTCGAAACCCCCCGCCTCCCCGGCACGCTTGCTTGTTTCTGTCTGAGCTCGGGATGAGCATTCTCGCCAATGGGTTATGTTTTCAGTGTGAGAACATAGCCGCGGCACCGTTGCGATCTCTGCTTTCTCTTGTAGTGAGAGAGAGCCATCTCAGCCGCCCCCCGCGCCTCCCCTCCTTCCTACGGGATTGAGGCAGGCGCCGCGGGCGATGGAGAACGATCTGGGGAGAATAACGGGACGCTTTGGCCGGGTACATCCCCCCGAAAACCTCCCGCCTCCCCGGCACGCTTGCCTGCTTCCCTCGAGCTCGGGATTAGTGCGGTCCGCTTAACGGCCTACCGTCCGGTCCCTCGAGCTCCCCAGCATTGGATGATGACATCACCGCTGCATCGGAGAGCGTAACAGCGGCGTCGGATGCGGATAACTCGCCTGGGCCACCACCTTCGGTCTCCGCCCAGTCTGAGCCTGACGCAAGAAGGTCCGCTATGCTTCCCGGGCTTAATTGGTTCCGCGGGCATGTGCGCGCTCACAGCCGCGCCCCGGATTCCTTCTTGGACGTGCATGACGAGCTGAGCAAGCCCAGCTTCCTCGCTCCTCCGCTCTCGCTACCCTCGGTGGTAGAACGGTCCCAGACCGCTTCCCCTGCACGCCATGGCCCCCTCCTGCAAGTCCACCGGGCCAGGGCACTTCAAAATCTGCACTTGGGTAGTCCTGTTCTTGACATGCTGCAGGAACTGCACTCGAACAGGCGATGGCCACTCCGTGGTCCAGAAATGCAATGATGGACAGGCAGTACGGGAGGCAGACAAAGCACGCTTTCTCAAACGCCCCCGTCTCCCAGCTCCGTCCATTCGGCGACACCACTTGACGACTTCGCCCAGCAGTCCTCAGTGGTGAAGAAACAGACGAAGGCTATTTTCAAGCAAAAAAAGCATCCTGCCCTGCCGCAAACCTGCCGCCAGGGGCCATGCCCTGTCTGCTCGCCGAGGGCGTCCTCCTGCAGCTTTCAAGAAAGAAAGAAAGTGGTGCTCCGCCTCAACTAACAAGTGAGTGGGCCCAGCGTTGAGCCCCCGCAGAAGTTGGACGCCCATTGTCTCACGGACCCCCTTGAGGACCCAGAAGGCTCCCAGGTGCTCCTGAGATGACAGACCCAGAGACCGAGACGTTAGCTCTGGAGCTGGTAAGACCACTCCGTTCCCCGGTGGAGGGCCGGGAGGAGAATTTTTTGTTAAATTCGTTACACTCTATAGAGCTATTTCCTTGTTGTCTCTGGGGTCACCTGGCCCGCAAATGCCGTTCTCACGGCACTCTGCTTTCAGGCCTCAACAGTCCCGGCTCCATGGACGTGGTGTCCCCACCTTCAGCCTCACGACTGTTCCCCGGCCGGCCGGTTCAGACGAGTGCAGAGGACGCCAGCATCAGACCTCCTGCTCAGTCACGAACCCGCCCCCTGCCGGGTGCGCGGAGCAAGGTAAGTGCTTTGAGTTTATTCTCAGCACCGGAGCCTCGGGACGCCACGTTTCCTCCCAATGCCGCGTTACCTGTTCCGCACCGCTGCAAAGCCCCACTGGGTACGTCCAAAAAACTCGTCCCCTTGGTGCCCCTAGCACAGAGCTTAGAGGCGTGGCTTTCACTTCCCAACCCGTCACGCTGGCTGCACCGGACCATTCGACTCGGTTACGCAATTCAGTTTGCCAGGTCTCCGCCCCCTTCGTGGGCGTACATTTTTCCGCAGTACACGGCCAACATGCCCATTCCCTGCGCGAAGAAATCGCCTCCCTTCTATTAAAGGACGCGATAGAGCCTGTCCCTCCAACCGAAACGAAGAAGGGTGTCTACAGCCCTTACTTTGTTGTACCCAAGAAAGGCGGCGGCTTACGACCGATCTTGGACCTGCGAGTTTTCAATCGGACCTTGTCCAAACTCCCGTTCAAAATGCTCACCCAGAAACAAATTCTATCTGGCATCCGGCATCTAGATTGGTTCGCAGCGGTAGACCTGAAGGACGCGTACTTCCACGTCTCAATTTGCCCTCGACATCAACCCTTCCTACGGTTCACGTTCGACGGCCAGGCGTATCAGTACAAAGTCCTCCCCTTCGGCCTGTCTCTGTCTCCTCGCGTCTTCACGAAAGTCGCAGAGACAGCTCTTGCCCCGCTCCGAGTAGCCGGCATACACATACTCAATTACCTCGACGACTGGCTCATACTGGCTCACTCTCGAGAGTTACTATGCGCACACAGAGACCAGGTGCTCAGGCACCTCAGCCGTTTGGGGCTTCAGGTCAACCGGGAAAAGAGCTCTCCCCGGTCCAGAGCATCTCTTTTCTCAGTCTGGAGTTAGACTCAGTCTCAATGACAGCACGTCTCTCCAACGAGCGTGCTCAGTCAGTGCTGAAATGCCTCGCTTCCTTCAAGCCAGGCGCCGTGGTCCCGCTAAAACGTTTCCAACAGCTCCTGGGGCATATGGCATCCTCCGTGGCGGCTGCGCCGCTGGGGTTGATGCATATGAGACCATTTCAGCACTGGCTCCGGACTCGAGTCCTGAGACGAGCATGGCGCCACGGCACGCACAACGTAAAAGTTACTTCTGCCTGCCGCTAAACCTTCAAACCCTGGACAGACCTCTGCTTTCTAAGGGCAGGTGTACCCTTGCAGCAGGTGTCCCGACGCATTCTGGTCACAACCGACGCTTCCAAATTGGGTTGGGGCGCCATGTGCAAGGGGCGCGCAGCCGCAGGCCGGTGGAACCGAGGCCCGCTGCGCTGGCACATCAACTGCCTAGAGCTGCTGGCTGTTTTTCTAGCCCTGCAGAACTTTCTCCCGTTAACTCAGAACAAACACGTCCTAGTCAGGACAGACAGCACCACGGTCGTAGCCTACATAAAACGCCAAGGCGGAGTACGCTCCCCCCACATGTCACAGCTCGCCCGTCGTCTCCTCCTTTGGAGTCAGCAGCGACTGGAGTCACTGCGCGCCACTCACATCCCCGGCAACCTCAATGTGATAGCGGACGCGCTGTCAAGACAAAGCTTGCCTGGCGGGGAGTGGAGGCTCCACCCCCAGTCGGTCCAGCTGATTTGGGACCGGTTCGGCAAGGCTCAGGTAGACCTGTTTGCCTCCCAAGAAACCTCCCACTGCCCGCTCTGGTATGCCCGGACAGACGCTCCCCTCGGGGCAGATGCGCTGGCCCGCGGGGCTGCGCAAGTACGCATTTCCCCCAGTGAGCCTTCTTGCACAGGTGCTATGCAAGGTCAGGGAGGACGAGGAGCAAGTCATTCTGGTAGCCCCCTATTGGCCTACCCGGACTTGGTTTTCGGACCTCACGCTCCTCACGACAGCCCTTCCCTAGCGAATTCCCCTGAGGAAGGACCTTCTTTCTCAGGGACGGGGCACGCTCTGGCACCCGCACCCAGACCTCTGGAACCTCCACGTCTGGCCCCTGGACGGGATGCGGAAGATCTAGCCGGTCTACCATCTACCGTCGTAGATACAATCAGCCAAGCCATGTGCCCAAGGTTCCTACCACACCCTTCAGGGATCAGGTAGTGAACCTGCAAGCGCTGCCCCGGGAGGAGGCAGATCCAGCCCTTTCACTGCTGTGTCCAGTATGTGCCTTACGTATCTACCTGGACCGCACACAGACCACTAGACGCTCTGAGCAGCTCTTCGTCTGCTTTGGGGGACAGCAGAAAGGGAATGCTGTCTCCAAGCAGAGACTCACCCACTGGGTTGTCGACGCCATTTCCCTGGCTTATCACACCCAGGCCGTGCCCCCCCCTTTTGCGGGTCCGAGCCCACTCCACCAGGAGTGTTGCGTCCTCATGGGCACTGGCTAGGGGCACTACCCTAGCAGACATTTGTAGAGCAGCGGGCTGGGCAACACCTAACACTTTCGCGAGATTCTACAATCTCCGAGTTGGGTCAGTATCGTCCTGTGTTCTCTCAGGTACCGAGCCCGTAGAACTCGGTGGCACGCTCACGATCTGACCGGGTGAATCGCTTGCACCTAGCTCCCTTCCCTCTAACCAGGGGAAACAGTGCGCCTTCATTCCCAGGAGATCTCAGGTTTGGGACACTGGTTGATTCCTCCCTAGCCCTCGTGGGTCGCAGTTCAGTGGAGGAACTCGCCGACCCAAGCCACTGCGGGTACCGCAAGCTACCCTGCACTGGTGTAGGTGCTCCACAGGTAAGGCCTCCTTCGGACTCCCCCTGTGTGTAACGCCACGGTTCTGTCCCCTCTGGCGAGTGGACTCCCGTGCTTCCCTTAGGCAGTCATGGCTGCCTCAGTTGCCGTGCTGTATGTTCCCCCCTCTATAGGCTGGATCCACCACCGCACCGACTTTTCCACATAGGCCCTAAGTCAGGCCTCTGATGGTATTGCCACTTAAACTTGCCTCCCCTCTCGGGTAGGCGTGGCCTCCGCAGGGTCTTCTCCGCCCTGAATAAGGGCTAAGACCCCCTTCCCTCAATGCGTGTAAGGGCCCCGGCCTAAGTTGCTCTATGCGAGAAACATAGAGAGAAAAGAGGCCCGGCCAGGCTTGGCCCGTTCCCAGGTTGGCAGCCAGCACCTTGTTCCCCCTTCCGGGGCAACAATAAGGAATCCTGATGGCTTAAATGGGGCATTGGGGAAGGGTACGTGCAGCCTGATACAGTTGGTCATCCTGCACGTAAGAATACCTGCTCGCTCCTGTATCAGCAGTTCACGTACACGGCTCAGCGCGTGGCGCTTTTATAAGTGGACCCCTAGTGTCGCTTCTCTGACACAACATGGAGAGATCGACAGAAGGGGAATGTCTAGGTTACGTATGTAACCTCCGTTCCCCGATGGAGGGAACGAGACGTTGTGTCTCCCCTGCCACGTCGCTGAGCCGAGCCACTGTTGTGGCCGGACCATTTCCGGCTCCTCAGAAAATTCCTGAATGAACTCCCGTATTTGCGCCGCTTAAATACCCGTATGTCCGGGGGCGGGACCTGCAAATACTGGTTGCCAACTCTCATTGGCCTTTTTTCATAGTCCAGAGGTGAATATCGGCGCTCAAGAGAGACCCCTAGTGTCGCTTCTCTGACACAACGTCTCGTTCCCTCCATCGGGGAACGGAGGTTACATACGTAACCTAGACGTTTTGTTATTGGTAGCTGTGTGCCCTTCGTTTCTACACACACCACAACACTAGAAAAAAATATTTCTGCTTGTATAGCTAATGCACATGCATGTTGTTGAGTTGATTGACAGGCAATGTCTGAATCTAAAAGATGATTGGCTCTTTTACCAGTAAGGCGAGACTTACTTTCTACATCTGTTGACCATTGGCTGCCCTTGGGCTTTCCAATTTCTTCCATTAATTTTAATAGAAGTGAGCCATCTCTGCTAAATAATCTCTGGTATAACTGGTTCAAATCTTTGTTTTATTCAGTTTTCAAGAGATATGGAATTCCTCCTGTTTAGTTTTTATTGAATAGTTTTTCTTGAGGAAGTTTTACTTTCATGAAATTGTGAGTCTTTAAAATATCAAAACAGGAGAGAATATTTTCCTGCGCATAACTGTAGCTTGTTAGATTGCTTATATTTATTGTATATAGCAACGTTCAGTCTAACAGTGGTATATATATTTATATAAAGAAGTGTGGCTGTGTGTATTTTATAATGATTTTTGTGATTTAACTGTGTTCTAAACACCTGCTTGCAACCATTCATGTGTCCGAGTCATGTTGATTGGTTCTCTAAACATTTAAAATTATGTGGTTTCGATGTTGTATTTACAGTATTTGTGTGCTTTTTTTTTCAGAAGGTTATGATTAAAATGTCTAATGCTTTATTGTCAGTGTTGCTTGAAATTATTTAATAAACACAGATTCAAGAGTGAGTTTAATGTGCGTTCCTTCACCCTATCAATGTCATGATTATTAAAATAATAATTTATAAAAATGCACGTATATGATAAACATAATGCATCTCCAAATCACACTCACCATTGTTTATGTGAACACTTACTTCCTGGTTTCTGTGGGACTAAAACCCATGTCTTTGTGGTTATTTGCACAACATGAAAAAAACACGTTTGAACTGATACAAAAATATCTGATCAGGGATGCTGCTTGCTAGTAATTTGCCACAGTAGATTTGAAGGCACATGAACATTTGGAAGCTTCTGCGGCATGTTTGCAGCAAATTTTACATGAACTCTCAATTTTTGGTCTGAGTAAGTTAAATATACACAGTAACAACAGAGTTTTGTTGCAATAGATGGTACTGTAAATATACACAGTCTCAACCGAGTTTTCTCGCAATAGATGGTACTGTAGTAATACAAAAGTAGTAGGCCTATTGTTTTTGTGTAATATATTTAAGTATAATTAAGAAAAATTATTCCTCAAGCAGGCCTACTGGAATTAATCAGAAATGGAATTGTTAAGGAATAGAAAGGAAATGGCTTTGGTAAATGTTTTAAGAATTTAGTTCTGCCTTCAATTTATTTCTTGCAGTTGATGGAGGCTGGAAAGAAATTAGATGACATTGAACAAAAATAATTTATTTAATTATTATTATTTTTTATTATCTTAACTTAATTTGTATTATTTTCCCCTCAGTAGAGGATAGATGTAGCAATTGTTACTTTATGTAAAATGGAGAGCACAGCACACAATTTAGCACTGGTTCATTATTGAATCTCTGTCCCACCATTCAGATAATGGCAATAGCCATTTGCCAATTACAAGATTAAAGATCTTCAGCTGCAGGCACCTTTTAGCAGCCAAAATCCACAAGGGAGTCATGAAGACAAAGTGCCAGGATGACGATCTGTTTGTGAGGTGTAACCGCTACTAGGAGAGGGTTTCTGATAAATACTTTTTGACTATGGCTGTTGGTTTGATAGTTTGGTCCAAAACCGAGTTCATGTGGAGTCAATGTGGTTCGGTGTTCAGCACCTTATTTTAGAAAACTGTAAACCCGCTGTCATCAAACAAACTTGGGCACGCACCAAAAGCTTTAGAGTGAAAACATAAAACTTAAAAGTGGCATCTGCCTCTTTCCTTTATTTTTTCCTTTGGACTATTCATATCCTGCACCTTCTGTATGTTGTAAGAGGAAACATCTGTCAGCTATGCTTAAGATCTGAGAGAGGTTAATGAGGCTTCCTGGACCATTTGTGTTTGCAAATGGAAGCTCATAAAGCAAGCAGAGACATCCACCTATAAATCTTGAATATGTGTGTTGTTTTACCCAGTAAAACTTGCTTGCTTTGCACAATTGAAATTTTGACTTGCAAAAATTCTAGCAGATTGCTGTCTACTCATGAGCCTTGACTTAATTAGGTCATTTGGATGACCCATTCTTTGTAATTTCCTTGATACTCACAAAGGGTTAGTTCACCCCCATTGAACTAACACCTTATGACTTTGTTTCTTCCATGTAAAACCAAAGGGGATGCTTTAGAGCATGTTTATGTTGCTCTTTCCATACAATGAAAAAGTACAGTGATCAAGAGCAATCAGGCTCCAAAAGGACAAAAATGCACTATTGAAATACCTTAAAAGTAGTACATACGATTTGTGCACTATATTACAAGTCATATGACGTTGCACAGTAAGAACAGGCCACAATTTAAGTTGTTTTTCACTGAAAATGTTTCTCTTCAACATAGCTCTAGGTCATGTTCGGTTACGAGACAAGTAAGAACCAATGTTCCCCGTCTGTCGCTCACTTTGACGTTGTGTCAAAGAAGCAACACTAGGGGTCTCTCTTGAGCGCCGAATATGCCTCTGATCTTTGAAAAAAGGCCATTGGGAATTAGGCAGTATTTGCATTCCCCGCCCGTATAAAAGCGGGGAAATACGTCGAGTTCATTCAGAAATTTTCTTCGGAGCCGATGGTCGTGTATGCAGTCAACTGCGAGTTACACGCCCGTTCCTGTTCCTCTGACGCTTGCCTGCTGTTGGATCTATGGCGCACTTCAGTGGCTTTCTCCTTCTCTGCACGGCAGTGCAGTTTGCTCCTGGGTGCTTCGACGACGCAGTTAAAAGAGTTATTTTCTCTAAAAGACTTAGTTTCTCTAAAAGAGCAAATACACAGCTGGCGTTGAACGTCCTTTTCAGGATGCGTCTTTTTAAAGACATCTTTCCGCCTCTGTGTAGTTTCTGGATGCGGCTGATTTCTCCCCACCTCTGATGGTCATAAAAGCTGCCTTGCGTGCCTGGGCTGCGATCACACGCAGGCAGCGTTTTACTTTTGGGGTCATTAATGTCAAACCGGTTTGAATACCTGCAAATTAGACTGTTTACTCCAATGGAGGGCAAGACTGTCAAATTTTGGTCTGTTTGTAACACAGGTCATAATTTGACTGACTAGAAAAATAATATAATTTCAATAACTACATTTTCAACAGAAATACTAAAAAGATGCAATAAAAAATACATAAATAAAATAATAAAAAATAATCAAGCATTGAAAGTGTGATAAGTTAAGGCTGAGACAGAAAAACTGTTTGTGACGTCATTTTGATGCTGATGGTTGCTGATTGTGAACCTCTGTAAAATCAAATATGGATAGTGAATGCATATAAAATCCCCCGGATTTGGTCAGGTTTTTTTGTGATTGGATCAAACCTTTCAAAAACCGAGATGGCGAGCCACCCAGCAACTGATTGTTGATTAGAGAGAAGAAGAGATTCTAAAGTTGGTCACCAGAGTAGAGCCGTTCTACTATTACAAGAAGGAGCCCATTCCTTTCTGTTGGTAATTCTCATCGGTAGGATTGAGCTGACTCTGAAATTCTGGTATTGATCAGGGCAGTGAATTATTGGAAATGTAGTGCAAGAGGGACTAGAGACATATGACAAAGGCAAAACAACAGTGAATCATGACAGAAACATGGCCAGGAGACCCAGGAGACCACCTCAGGTATGGACTGGATCAGGAGGCCTAGTTGGCAGCCACAGGTCTGAAACAGGGGCAAGAGGCCTGGGTGGTGACCACAGACTGGAGCCGTGGAAGACTCTGAGGGCAGAGCCATGGAAGACGGATCTGTAAGGAGGCTCGAGGGGTGAAGCTATGGAAGGCAGAACCGTGGCAGGCTCGAGGAGCGAAGCTGTAGGAGACAGAGCCATGGGAGGATCGAGGGGCAAAGCCGTAGAAGATAGACCATAGGAGGCAGAGACGTGGCAGGCTTGAGGGGACAAGCCATAGAAGGCAGAGCCATGGCAGTCCCTAGGGGCGAAGCCGTGGAAGCGAGCCGTGGGAGGCTCAAGGGGCGAAGCCGTAGAAGGCTTGAGATAAAGAGTCCTGGATGACTGGGATACGACATCTGTGGTCGTGAACATGGAAAGAGACTCTGAAACGACCTCTGTGGTCATTTTCATAGGCAGAGATTCTGGAGTGACCTCTGTGAGCATGGGCAGAGACTCAGGAATGACCTCTGTGGTTGTGAGCATGGGCAGAGACTCAGGAATGACCTCTGTGGTCGGGCACGACCTCTGTGGTCGGGAACACTGGCAGAGACTCAAGAATGACCTCTGTGGTTATGAGCATTTGCAGAGACTCAGGAACGACCTCGGTGGTTGTGAACACTGGCAGAGACTCAGGAATGATCTCTGTGATCGTGAGCATGTGCAGAGACTCGGGAACGACCTTGGTGGTTTTGAACACTGGCCGAGACATGAGAATGACCTCTCTGAGCAAGGGCAGAGACTCGGGAACAACTTCTGTGGTCGTGAGCATGGGCAGAGACTCGGGAATGACCTCTGTGGTCGTGAACACAGGCAGAGACTTGGGAATGACCTCTGTGAGCATGGGCAGAGACTCAGGAATGACCTCTGTGGTCGTGAGCATGGGCAGAGACTCAGGAATGACCTCTGTGGTCGTGAGCATGGGCAGAGACTCAGGAATGACCTCTGTGGTCGGGCACGACCTCTGTGGTCGGGAACACTGGCAGAGACTCGGGAATGACCTCTGTGGTTATGAGCATTTGCAGAGACTCAGGAACAACCTCGGTGGTTGTGAACACTGGCAGAGACTTGGGAATGACCTCTGTGAGCATGGACAGAGACTCTGGAATGACCTCTGTGGTCGTGGGCATGGGCAGAGACTCGGGAATGACCTCTGTGGTTGTGAGCATGGGCAGAGACTCGGACGACCTCTGTAGTGGTGAGCACTGGCTTAGACTCAGGAATTACCTCTGTGGTCATGAGCATGGGCAGAGACTCGGGAATGCCCTCTGTGGTCGTGAACACTGACAGATACTTGGGAACAGAAGCCTTTCTTCTCCTCCTCCTGCGGATGGCCGAAGTTGGCAATGCTGGCTCTGGGAAGAATGAGTTTGGCAGTGCTGGTTCTGGGAGGGACAAGGCTTCCAGCTCATTGGCTGTGGCAGGCTTGAGCATTGACTCGTTGGCTGTAGCAGGCGTGGATGTTGGCTTGTTGGCCGTGGCAGGCTTGGGCGCTGGCTCGTTGGCCGTGGGAGGCGTGGGCGCTGGCTCGTTGGCCGTGGCAGGTGTGGGCGCTGGCTCGTTGGTGTGGCAGGCGTGGGCACTGGCTCATTGGCGTGGCAGGCGTGGGCACTGGCACCAAAGTCAAGAAAGCACTCCTAGAGCACAGCATCTTAATAAAATCCCAGAATGTCTCTGCAATTAATATTCCTGAAATGCCCATTTCTTATTTCATTTCATAGTAACACATTTTCTCTTGTTACATTTGGTAAGGAGATTTAGAGACTGAGCCCTATTGGAACTTTAATTGAAAACCCCTGAAAAAGAGCAAATAATAAATACACTGATTTTTTGAGGCATGGCACAGGACATAAATGTGCTGTTCTGTTTGAATTAGCCTCCTGTAAGGCCATTTGGGTGGAATTGTGTCTGAGAAATGTTTTTAGTCTACAAAAACAAAGTCATAAAGCCTTGCAAGCATCAGGAATTATGGCTGAGCAGCAGCAGCTCATGTGCTTTAGCAGGCAAAAACGTCATTGTGTTTTTGTAAATGGAGCCAGTTATTTTTCCCAAAACCAGTATTGCTTTAAATTCTCCTCCTTTAAGTCTTAAATGAATATACATGATGCAAATGCATGCACACATTTCCCATTAATTACTTTTAAAATTAAGCTATGCTTTTGCTTCAGTAGGACTGTTTTTTTTTTTTGCACAGCCAAAGTCGCTGTGCACAAGCACATTGCTCATTTAGAAGATAAAATAAATTTCCCACTTGCATATATTTTGAGACCTTTGCTGGTACAGTACTTGCGTCAGCCTGCTTATACTCTTCTGAGTTTTTTGTTGTACATGCCACTAATGAGTCCCAGGAGAATATTGCCATTGATGTGACCATGGTTCCTGCTTTTAAATTCAAGGCCAGTTTTTGGCAAGTATGCATCATTAATTTTGTTCTCACAGTCACGGAGCTCTCTTTCTCTCCCTCTTCTGCGTGCGCACTTGCACACACATGCATACACACAAAAAGAGCGAAGCCACCTTTTTATCTGTCAAAAAGGTACTGACGCCATCCAATCTGTGTCTGTTCTGTTGCTATCCAAAAGAGAAGTGATCATGAAAATCATCCTATATCTAATATAGCCACCAAAAGTCAATATCCGTGTTTTGATGATAAATTACAGTGCCGAGCTGACCTACAGATTTCTTCTCCATCCAGGAGTTCTCGGACTGATTGTTATCATGTGGAACAGATTGTGAGTGTGATTGCCATGATGATATATGCTTATATGAACTGAACCAAGGGAGAAAGCGCATCAGGTTCTGAAACAAATGCTGCAAATGAGCCAGTTGCGAAAATGCCTTAGGACGTGATTGTGTATTTATCCCCTCGTGGCTTGCTGTAGAATGTGTATGTTCATATGCAGCTTTCAGTGAGTAATGAAATTAAATAAAAACTGACTATTGTAGCTACGCTTTCTTATGTCATTTTAGCGTAGGGGAAAAAAGCAGGGAAAACGCTTGGTGACAGAGTCACTATGGGTTACTTTTGCATTTGTGATGGAGGCTCCTGGGGCATATGGCGTCCTCCGCGGCGGTCGCGCCGCTGGGGTTGATGCATATGAGACCACTCCAGCACTGGCTCTAGACTCGAGTCCCGAGACAAGCATGGCACCACGGCACGCATCGGGTAAGGATCACCCCCGCCTGCCTCAAAACACTCCGACCCTGGACAGACCTCTGCTTTTTACGGGCAGGAGTGCCCCTGCAGCAGGTGTCCCGACGTGTTTTGGTCACAACCGATGCCTCCCGGTCCGGGTGGGGTGCCGTGTGCAGCGGGCACGCAGCAGCGGGCCGTTGGAAAGGGGCCCCGCTGCGTTGGCACATCAACTGCCTGGAGTTGCTGACCATCCTTCTTGCTCTCAGGAAGTTTCTCCCGTTAGTTCGGGACAAACACGTCCTCGTGAGATCGGACAGCACCACGGTGGTGGCGTACATAAATCGCCAAGGCGGCGTACGCTCCCACCACATGTCACAACTCGCTCGCCGTCTCCTCCTATGGAGCCAGCAGCGACTCAAGTCCTGTTTGCCTCCCAGGAAACCTCCCACTGCCCGCTCTGGTACGCCCTAACAGAGGCTCCCCTCAGGACAGATGCGCTGGCACACAGCTGGCCCTCGTGGCTGCGCAAGTACACATTTCCCCCAGTGAGCCTTCTTGCACCGGTGCTGTGCAAGGTCAGGGAGGACGAGGAGCAAGTCACGTTAGTGGCCCCCTACTGGCCCACTCGGACTTGGTTCTCGGAACTCAGACTTCTCGCGACAGCTCCTCCCTGGCGAATTCCCCTGAGAAAGGACCTCCTCTCTCAGGGACGGGGCATGCTCTGGCACCCGCGCCCAGACCTCTGGAACCTCCACGTCTGGTCCCTGGACGGGATGCGGAAGAGCTAGCCGGCTTACCGGCGACCCTGTGAATACAATCAACCAAGCCAGAGCCCCCTCTACCAGGCACCTTTACGCCCTAAAAGTGGCGCTCGTTCGCAGATTGGTGTTCTTCCCGAACCGAAGACCCGCAGAGATGTGCGATCAAGTCAGTGCTCCTGTTCCTACAGGAGAGGCTGGACAGGAGGCTGTCCCTGTACACCCTCAAGGTGTATGTTGCCGCCATTGCCGCCCACCACGATCCTGTAGACGGCAAGTATTTGGGTAAGCACGACCTGATCCTCAGGTTCCTGAGAGGCGCCCGGAGGTTGAATCCCTCCCGGCCAGGCCTAGTTCCCTCCTGGGATCTCTCGGTAGTCTTGGCAGGACTCCAGACACCCCCCTTCGAGCCGCTTGAATCAATTGGACTCAGGGCCCTCTCTCTGAAGACGGCCCTGCTGATCGTGCTCGCCTCTATCAAGAGGGTCTTGGACCTGCAAGCGTTCTCTGTCAGCGACACTTGCCTGGAGTTCGGTCCGGCGGATACGTCTGTGATCCTAAGGCCGCGACCGGGCTATGTGCCCAAGGTTCCTACCACACCATTCCGAGATCAGGTAGTGAACCTGCAAGCGCTGCCCCGGGAGGAGGCAGACCCAGCCCTTTCGTTGCTATGTCCAGTGCGCGCCCTGCGCATTTACCTGGACCGCACACAGAGCACCAGACGCTCTGAGCAGCTCTTTGTCTGCTTTGGGGGATGGCAGAAAGGGCATGCCGTCTCCAAACAGAGGCTCGCCCACTGGGTTGTTGACACCATCACACTGGCTTATCACACCTAGGCCGTGCCCCTACCCTTGCGGGTCCGAGCTCACTCAACAAGGGGTGTTGCGTCCTCGTGGGCACTGGCCAAGGGCATCTCCCTAGCAGACATTTGTAGAGCCACGGGTTGGCAACACCCAACACCTTCGCGAGGTTTTACAACCTCCGCGTTGAGTCGGTTGCGTCTCGTGTTTTCTCAGGTCCGAGCCCGTAGAACTCGGTAACACGTAGACTGACCGGCCGGGTGGATCACTTGCGCCCTGCGCCCTTTTCCTGACGTCAAGGTTAAGTAGTGCGCCTTTTTTTCCCAGGACGCCCCACTCCGAGTCGGGACCCTGGTCGATTCCTCCCCAGCCCTCCGGGTCCGCGGTTCAGCGGAGGAACTCGCCGACCCAAGCCACTGCGGGTACCCTGATGGCTACCCTGTACTGGTATAGGTGCTCCACAGGTAAGGCCTCCTGCTCGGACTCCCCCTGTGTGTAATTCCACGGTTTTGTCCCCTTACAAGCGGACCCCTGTGTCTCCCTTAGGCAGTTACAGCTGCCCCGGTCGCCGTGCTGTAGCAACTCCCCCCTTTCGAGGCTGGATCTACCACCGCACCATACTTTCCACACGAGTCCTAAGACGGCCGTGTGACGTGTCTACCACTTTTCCTCCCCAAGAAAAAGGGCAGGTGTGGTCTCCGCAGGGTCTGGGTAAGACCCTCTTCCCTATATGCGTGTAAGGGCCCCGGCCGTGATTGCTCTATGCGAGAAACATAGAGAGAAAAGAGGCCCAGCCAGGCTGGCCCGTTCCCATGTTGGCAAACATCGCCTTGTTCCCCTCTCAGGGTAACTAGAAGGATCCCGATGTTCGTATGGGGCATTGGGGAAGGGTACGTGCAGCCAGGTACAGATGATGCGCGGCACTGGATGAATCCCCGCCCGCCTCTGTATCGGCAGTCCACGTACACGGTTCAGCACATGGCAAGATTGGAATGGGTCCCCTAGTGTCGCTTCTCCGACACAACGTGGAGAGAGCGACAGAAGGGGAATGTTTGGTTACGTATGTAACCTCCGTTCCCCGAGGGAGGGAACGACACGTTGTGTCTTTCCTCCACCATGTCGCTGAACCGAGCCACTGTTGTGGCCGGACCATTTCCGGCTCCTCAGAAAAATCCTGAATGAACTCCCGTATTTGCGCCGCTTAAATACCCGTGTGTGTGTCCGGGGGCGGGACATGCAAATACTGGCTGCCAACTCTCATTGGCCTTTTTTCATAGATCAGAGGTGGATATCGGCGCTCAAGAGAGACCCCTAGTGTCGCTTCTCCGACACAACGTGTCGTTCCCTCCCTCGGGGAACGGAGGTTACATACGTAACCAAACGTACTGTTACTTAGAAGAAATTAAACATAAATGTATCAATTTCACAAATATAGTCCCCAGACCCAAATATAGTCCCAGTCCCATGCAAATTAAGAGATCTGTTCTTCAATTTTCCCTTATTTTGCCTTACATGTTTCAACTTACCTTGCACATCTTCATGAATTTTGAAGGATTCTCTCACATGTACAATGGCAGGCCTAGCGATGCTGCTGTCCTCTTCCTTTGGTTTGTTGTCTGTAAAATATAGGATGGTTAGAGGAGAACCAGCTTTGTTCATTCAACCATACTTGTTATTTAGCCAATTCTCATACTATTTCTCATATTGTGTGTATTGAGCCATTCATATCCCTTCTCCCCCTCCCTCTGTGTATGTCTTTAATGTTTTATTTTTTATAATTCTTTCTAAAAAGCATCAATTCCAAATTTGCACATTTACACTTGTATATTTTTGTTGTAAATAAATCACCTGTTGTTGCACCGCATCACTGTTATTTGTGTTACCAGTTTGTCCAGTACCAAAATGTAATAAAAAATATTTAATAGTGGATGTAACACCCTCATACCAATTAAATCAGGGGGTTCCAATCCTGCTCCTGGAGGGCCAATGTCCAGCAGAGTTTAACTTCAACTTGGTCCAACTCACCTGCCTGGAAGTTTTTAGTAATCCTGAAGACCTTGAAAATACAATGAAAATGAACAGTGACTTTGGTCTGTTAAGCTCTATAAAAGGACAAATGAACACTATAAAAAAAATCTGTGAAATTAGTGGATGAGTCACACTATTTAAAACATTTTTTTTGAAGAACTTTGCGTGATGAACTGACCATATCAGTTTTGATGTTACTACGACATAATACAACAACATCAGCCCTCATTGGTTCATGTGTCATGACATTTGTTCAAAAGACCAAAGAGATTTAATGTTATTTATGTAGTAGCCAATAAAAATCAAACCTTTTTGTAAACAAAGACTGACATATTTATGTTTTCATTATACAAAGTGATTGAATAATTTCAGAAGACTTGGAATGTGACGTACACTGTAGCAGTTCTAGCTTGTTTGGCACCATGGGCGAAACCTGCTTCAACACGCCCCAAAGTTGTTGACTGAGGGGGGGGGGCTGCCTATGTCACCCATGTCTAAACCCGCCACTGGACATACAAGTAGTATGGGTTACCTTTTGGACACTTACTCTGTGAAGTGAGTTATTATCAACTGCCATTGTATGAAAAGATATATGTCACTATCGCTAGTTTTATGTTCCATAGAAGAAAATAAGTCATAGAGGTTTGGACCAACATGCAAGTGAGTAAATGATCACAGAATGTTCATTTTAGGGGGGTGAAAGACTGCTTTAAAATAAATTGACTCACATCCTTATCAAGGCTCTCCAGTATTGAAGTCATTTCTGAAATGTCCTCATAATGGTTTGACCTGAATAACTGTATCAGCTTTGGGAGATGACCATCTAGACCTTCAAAAAAGGACTTGTTCAGGTCCTTTGACACAAGCCTGGTGAATTGCTTGCTGATCTATAAACACATAGAGTATGACAGTATATAAGTCTTTAAATACATTTGCAAAATTTTACAAAGTTGCCAGGGTCTCATCGACAATTTTGAACAGTACTAAATTAAAACACCATGCAGGAAGTTAAAACATTTTCATTTCACTCAACATGATAGAACGGATCATTGAAAATCTGGGGGAGGGTGTGCCCCAAGCCCCGTCTGCTGGCAGGTCATCCCCGTCTACCTGGACGAGGGAGGGGACAAGGGGAGGGAAACAGAAATAATTAAACTGGGGGGGGGTACTTCCTGTAACAGTGTAGTACCCCCCAAAAAAACACTGTCAAATTTAAAAGAGAGGTAAAAGGCCAACGCAGAGCGGCAGTGAGAGAGAGAGAGGGGAGAGAGATGAAAAAAAAAACTCTTACTCGCCAGTTCTCCAATACGCCGCAGCTTGTTCCTCGGCTACTCCTCCACCCTCTATCGGACAACAGACACTCCTTTCCAGGCGGATCAAAGGCAGACCTCCAGCCCCTGACGGACGGAACGCCCCACCGCGTTCTCGGGGAACAGAAGGGGTCTCCCCCGCCCCTGGCAGTGGTTCTCCCGCTCCAGGCGGTCAGCAGCGAGCCCCTCCCCGCTCTCGGTCGCCGGTCTCAAACCCTGCCGCATTTCAGCGGCTGGTAGGGGACTCCTCCGCCCCTGGCAGCGGCCCTGACCATTCCAGGCGGTCGGTTAGGAGCCCCTTCTCCCCTCGCGGTCGGCGGCCATCGTCCTCTTTCAGGCGGCTGGGCTCCTCGTCCCCCGGCAGATGGCCACGGCTGCTCCATTGGGGTGGACGGTAGTGGCGAGAATTGCACTATGGCGTATCCCTCCTCTTTCCCGGGTTTCGGCACCAGTGTAAAGGGATCAATGGAAAGGAGTAGGCGAGAACCGGCTTGACAATATAAATAATAGTTTAAATTCAAACTAAAACAGAAGACACAAACACACACATGACTGACATGTCCGTAAACAATCTCTCTCCCCCGCATGATCCTCTGCAGTCGACCTTTATCCCTCTCGAAGGCTTGATTAGCCTAATACGGGACCGGGTGTGTAGGATCACGACCCGGCCCTGCCCTCCGCCCTGCCACAGTACCACTGCAGAAATTATTTTAGGTATGCTAGAGCAGACCCAGTGATTGTTCTGTATGCCAGCATAATTTGAAGCGTACAGCGACCGGCAGCCAGTGAAGAGAGACAAGGAGTGGTGTAAAAAGAGGATCTCAATGGTTTTCAATGGTTACCTCTAGATTTCTGACTGTTTTGGAAGGCATTACAGTAGTTGAACCCAGCTTCATGTTGATGTTGTGTTCAACTGCATGGTTGGCTGGAAAGACAAGGAGTTCAGTCTTGGCTGGGTTAAGTTTTAGGTGGTGTTCCTTCATTCAGGCCGAGATGTCTGCCAAACAGGCAGAGATTCGAGCAGTCACTGTGGAAAGACAAGTAGAGCTGTGTGTCATAGGTGTAGCAGTAGTAAGAGAAACCATGTGCCTGAATGATGGGCTCCTGTGATGTTGTGTATATAGAGAAGAGAAGTGGCCCAAGCACTGAACACTGAGGTACCCCAGTAAGTAGCTGATGTGACTTGGACACCTCACATCTCCAAGCTAACTTGAAGGACCTACCTGAGAGATAGGAATCAAACCAATCCAGCACAGTTCCTGTGATGCTTAAAGAAGAGAGGATGGAGAGCAGGATCTGATGGTTGACTGTGTTAAAGGCTGCAGAAAGATCCAGCAGTGTCAGGACGGATGATCTGGATCCGGCATTTGCCTGCCTCAGCAAATCAGTGACAGACAACAGGGCAGTCTCGCTGGAGTGTCCACTTTTGAAACCTGACTAATTGTCATCCAGCAGCTTGTTCTTTGAGAGATAGGCAGAGATTTGTTTGAAAACTGCCCTTTCAAGTGTTTTCACCATGAATGGGATGAGAGAGACTGGTCTGTAGTGTTCTACTTTTGTGGGGTTAAGTGCAGGTTTTTTCAGCAGCAATGTTTCTCAAGCCTGCTTAAATGTAGTGTGAAAAGTGCCTGTAAGTAGAAATGTGTTAAATATGTGTGTGAGTGCAGGAGGATGGACGGAGAGATGGCCTGGAGAAGGTGGGAAGGAATGGGGTCAAGGGAACAGGTGGTGGGGTGGTTGGAGAGGAGGAATTCAGAGACCTCATTGTCAGTCGAGGAGAGAACATAGAGACAGAAGAGCTGCATACAGGATGTGGGTGTTTGACAGGGTGTGGTGCTGAGAATGTATTTCCGATGGCTGTAAACTTTGAAGTAAAAAATGTCAGTGATTTGTCAGGCTGTGGAGGGGGAGGGCAGAGAAGTGTGTTGAATAATCTAAACAAGCTGCGACTGTCTGTGGTGCTGTTGATCTTGTTCTGGTAATAGGAATTTTTGCAGATTTAAAGTTATCTGAAAAAGTTGCAAGCAGAGACTGATACTTACCCATATCTGCTGGATCTTTAGATTTCCACCATCTCCTCTCAGCTGCCCTGTGGTCAGTCCGATGTTCACGAAGGATGTCAGAGAGCCAGGGGCTGGGTGGTGTAATACGCACTGGCCTAGAGGAGAGCTTAGTGTGTCTGTGGCAGTGTTTACATCCAGTGTGGGAAGAGAGGTAGAGATAGCAGTGGAAAAGCATGAGGGTGAAAGAGAATGGAGATTACGGTGAAACCAAAGGCGGAGTCTGTTTTAATATAGATGGGAGAGTCGTGTTGAATTTTTCAACATAGTAATCAGAGACATGCTAAGGAGTGACAAAAACATTTAAGTTGGTACAGTTACATGTAAAAAGGATTTCCAGCTGGTTGACTGATCTGTGAGTTGCTGTAGTGCTTAGTCTTTCCAAGTGAAACCAGGCCAAAAGAGTACAAAGTTCAGTGGCCTGGTGCTTGTCCTGGTTTATGTTGAAATCTCCAAGAATTACAAGTGGCCTACCATCTTCTGGGAAGAAGAATAGTAGGACATTCAACTCCTTGAGAAAGTTTGTCAGCTGACCTGGAGGGTGATAGATACAACAACATGTATTTTTGTTGGTTACATTGTAGTAATAGCATGGAATTCAAAAGAAGTATTGTTACATAGTGTGATGAAAATGTCCGGTTGTTTGGAATGAGCAAACCTGTTTCCCCACCCCTACTGGTGTTTCGAGGGCTGTGAGAGAAGGAGAAGTTGTTGGAGAGAGCAGGTGTTGCTGTATCCTCTGGACTTATCCATGTTTCTGTTAGTGCCAGGATGGTGAAGGGTCCTGTGTGGCGAAGGCTGGAATGAAGTCAGATTTTTCACAGCTGACTGGCAGTTCCAGAGTCCAATTGAGAAAGAGAGCAGAGCTGAAGTGCAAAGTGGCTCTAGGTTGTGTGGGTTGCGTTTTGTCTTGCATCTATATCATGTAAACTGTCTTTAACCGATAACAGGGATGTGCTTGAGGGCATATGTAATTCGTGAAGTAGACATGTTTGTATTTAAAAGGAAAATACAAGAAAAAAGATACAAACAAAAGATAATTAAGTGCTATGGTGAGTTGCGCCTTGTCGGTGTGCTTGCTTGGTGGACTTGCACAGGTAGACTCGCTAGTCTTTACACAAGTAGGTCTTTACACTAGGAGGTCTTTCTACGAGGGCTACCACTTCCGCTGCCGCTTCCATGTCAGCATTTACGTCAAATATATACACGCTGCTAACGAGCCGTTAAGTGAAAAATTCAGGACACACTTTAATGCTACTTCGCACAACAAAGCTAGTCATGTGGACAACCAAATCTAAGGGTCGTGCAAGGTGACAAGCGTGGAAACAAACACGACTTTAGTACACCACAAACAAACGGCCCCAGAATTCTTTATGGGGGGACAACATGTGGTGCATATGTTCACTGTGTGTTTTGTGTATACTTGTGCTTGATGAAATTCTGTCAATTTGGGGAGTGTTTTATAATGTTTGCTCCCCAGAGCAAGCTGCAGGGGGAAACGGAACCATATTCTGGCATTCAGGGCATGTACAACAGCGACCTCATCCAGATATTGACAGGTGGGCAAAGGGGAGAAACTGAAATATTTATATGGTCCAATTTCATTCAAAGAATGGGGCTCAAAGCAAAACAAGCTTGTCAGGCTCATGTGTAAACTTTATATTTAAAAAAGTTATAAAAGTTATATTCGGTTGCCAAGAGACCCTTGGTCATGGAGGCAAAAATCAAGCTGAAAATATTCAATGCTTATTCACCAGCACAAATTATGGTGGAAACTGAGTTAAATTGGTGTACTGAAAAAAGTGTTAGACACTAAACCGTTCCCATCATATAATGGGGGAACAACGTATAGTACTTGCTTTTGTACACAGGATAGAAAATATTGTCATGCTCAATAATTATTAGAATTAGTTTTTTTATGTTATTCAAACTATACTTGTGGGGGGAGCATTTGCTAACCTCGATTCGTAGAAGGAGGCAAAAAGTCCATTGTCTATCACCCTCACAAACAAAGGCATCACTTTTACCAACTCCGCCGTGGTGGGGATATCGAGGAAAAGTCCAAGCAGAGCCAGTGAACTCAAAGGGATTCTTTAATGCGATGTGCTTGGTTGGACTGCAAGTTTACTGTGTGTAGATCCAACAGCTGTCTGAAAAGAGCAACATCCATGCTGAGCAGAGATAGCAGTGTATGTCTCTTCTCTCGCCAGAATGGCCGATCCACGAAACAGGCAAAAGAAAACTCTAGTTAAAATACCTCACATCTCCTGATAGAATCCTGAGAGAATAATGCTACAGACGAAGCACTCTGTGTGTTGGTTCACCATTACTCATTTGGGAAATATTCTCTTATTCCAGCTCCCTCGTTCTGCGGCCAGGCTCACCAGTCCATGCATGATCCCCTCCACCAAGAGCAGTTAGCTACGAATGGGGAGGGGAGAGAGAAGCAGAGGCCACTCCTCCATTGCCTTATTCGTGTACATTTTCCCAGAACGACACAGAAATAGACAATAGGGACAAAGGGACAAAAGTTTCCTTACCTTCCAATGACGAACTCTCTCATACCGCTTTTTTTAATCGCGACGGCTCATGATACACAATATCTTTCACACACATTGTTCATCAGAAAGTGGCCACCGAGCTAGGATTCAGAGCATGTCTGATGAGACTCACTCTTTCATTCAGGTCGAGGACGACAAACACGAGGAGGAATCCTGTTCTCCACTTCTATCTTCTCAGACACAAAGCCGAAATCCCAAATGACTCCAGCACACAGAGCTCCAAATCTGGAGGCCGTAGAACTGGAACAAGTGGGGATAACACCTCGTGATGAGAAATTGCAAGCCTCAATTCAGCACTGTTGTCCTCGTTAGCCCCTTGTAATGTTAAAAAAAATTCACATTGAAATGAGTAATGTGTCCTTACGTGTTTGCCACTCAAAAGGGATAAAAAGAATCCTTGCTTCAACGTGAGGTGCCAGACACAAACACAGGCTTAGACAATTCAAGCACTAAAGAACAGAAAATCTGACTCGATGGCATGAAAGTGAATGCCTTAATGGTGGTTGTGACGTAGCTCCCTAAGGAGGGTCACTTAAGCGCCATCAGCAAATAAATTGGAGTGATAGTATAAGGGCCTCTGACCATGTGACAGCTCGAGTTCTCTGAAAGGGAATCATTTGCATTTGCAACCAAATTTCCCGCTATGCGACTGAAGTTAATATATTTGTCAACTGGCTGGTAAATGTTTACATTTCACTCACCATTGATTGTGTAGTTTAATCATTACGTTTTTAGAAGCAAGATCCTTTCACAGCGTGTTGAGATTAAAAGCTGTTCCATGTAATGTGTGTCCAAGACGAGATCCACGGAACTCATTTGTCTCTTTTAATACACTAATTACAAAAAAAATGCTGTTTAAGAGACAGTACCAGTTTTAGCACGTGTTCAACAAATCCATGTTCATACTTGTAAATAGTACTAACTATGTAATTAAACAATAAATACGTAACAAAAATATATAAAAATATGATAAATTATTTATTGATTGAATACATTTATTTGTAAATTTTTTAAATGCCAAAATGTGACCAAATTTGCAATTTCCTAATATACCTAGTTAAAAGGTCCCCTGTATAATTAACAGGATTAGCTAGGAGATCATTTATTTTATATGCGAGCAAAAGGTACATTATAACTTAAATAAATCCATATGAATCGATATTGAATTTAATATAATCGGAAACTAATCGAATTGAGAGCTTGCGACTCTGAATCGAATTGAATCAGGTAATCTGTATCAATACCCAGCCCTAAAAGAATGCATTTAAACATTAAGGACAACCATTGTAGACATATAATGCCAAATGCTTTGTCAAAAGTCAATCAATATTTAAAATGCATAAAACTATGAAGCAAAGTGTAAATAGCCAATATGTCTCTGCGTTCATGGCTAGAAATAGATGGGCCTAATTAAGATAACTCCATCAGTACAGTGAGAGCACAGCAGGTCTGGCTGACAGCTGGCATATTGCTCAGCAGTTGAGGCAGTCTTGCTTACAATGTGCATGGAGACCGTCCTGATGCTCGGCAGGAATGTAAGAGGACACATGGATGAGCACACTGCCATACACACAGACATTCCGGTACATCAAGGGTAGCTGAGTTGTACTTAAAAGCGACGTCCGATGCAAGAATTTGCTCAAAAGTTATTCATGAATGTCTTTCAGACAGCAAAGCAAAAGGCTTTATAAGATTTGCTCATGCTGTGACTGACTAACAGAACATCTAAAATACTCATTAAATACAGCAATTTGTTTCTCAAGAGAAATGTTTATTGAGATCTAATGTGTACAGAACTCAATCCATAACAAAATATGATAAAGTAGTCTTGATACTGTTAAAATGAAATCTGTTGGCAGCAAAATAAATGTTTCAATGTGCTGCTCAATATATGACAGCCAATTTTGTCTCATCTAATTTCAGTATGGAAGTAATGAATACCTTTCCATCAGTTGTTGCCTTGTCTCTTTTATTAGTGAAAAATAAAACATCAAAATATAATGTCTAATTGTCTTGACAATGCATTGACAATTTTACACATCTGGGTATTTTGTAGATCCATTTGTGATTGTGATTATTTGGCGAAACATACCGTATATGTACTTAAGGGTAATTTGTTTGTTATTGCTGCCTTAACAATTGTTTTGATATTGCTAGTATCTCCTTTTAATTCCTCAGAATCATAGTTCAGGAAGAAGGCCAGGCATAAGATACACTGTTCCAACTGGTTAAAAACCTGTGCATCGGAGATGTAACACCGCCAAGCAAAACAAATGACAATAACAGAGATTATCTCCTCGTATGACAGCGCCAATGTTCATCTTCCCCTGCCATTTTCAGTGTGTCGCCCTGCTGTATGACAAGAATCAATCGCAGGCCAATGGCTCAGACAGATGTATTGATACTGGCGAAGTATGGGTGAAGACAGATGAGTATGTGGCCGGGCGGACAGATCGGGCTCTGTGTTGGAATAGCAGATTGATTTGGGCTTGACGGTCAGCACACAGAGGGTGGGATGCTGTGACAGAGGTGGTGCCCCCATCAGCTGTTGTAGCGAGGGCTTCTGCCATCACAGACGAGCTATAAATGGTGAGGTGATTGTGGCAGTCAGTGGCTCCTGGAGTTCAGACAGAAGCATGAATGATCTGATTTCTTGATGCTTTATTAGTGCCACAGATTATGGTTTCCTCAAGGGAAAGTGTGCTTTATTTGCAGTCTTATAAAAGGATGTGACTGTTATGACATGTTTTGCTAAATGCTATTATGTGGTTCCTTACAAGTTTTGCGGCAGTTTCAATGTGAAATGTCCACTGAGTAGCACTAACAGCAAGTTATATGTTCTCCCAAAGAGATGAGATTTGTGATTGTAATGCTCTATCGAGTTTTAAAGAGACAAAACCTACCACCCTACGCTTAACCCTAATACTCAACTAGCTTTTAAAGTAGAATCGATTTATATAATAAAGAGGGTGTGCTGAATATTTGACCCATATGTTTCATAACATAACTTATACATTGACACCTAGCAGAAATTAGTGTGGTTTATGGTTGTGGTTAATTGTTGCTTTCTACAAATTGCCCAGTTCTTTCAGGCAAGTTAAAAAAAAAGTTACTTCATGCATGCTTGCTGGTCGACTCCACCTAACACAGTTTGCAGACTAGTTCAATAGTTAGTTCTAGATTTGGATTTCAAAAATGTGTATTTAAAATTTACAAATTATATTCATAAATAATATTTTGATTTAGATCTTTTAATAATAGGCCCCCTGTTTAGGTTAAACATTTATCCAGACATTACAACATTGTCCCCATTTACATGTACTTCCTTTTTTGAAAGAGGCATTCTGAAACATCATTAGTGTTGGCTAATTTCTGTAATTAAATTACTTTTTCATTGAAATTTTTTTTTTCTATAATTGAATTAGTTCTGATGTAATTTCATTAAATACTGTGTAGACTATAGAATAATTCTATATACAACAATGGTTAAATTGGTGTAAAATGTAAAAATATATGTTTTGTAATTTAATGCATCCCCCTTAAATTCTTTGGCCAGTTCCTGAATCATTTATTTGGTTTTATATGATTTATTTGAAAGAATTAAAAGAACAATTTCATGTCTATCCTTGTATTTTTCATCTGGTTGAGGCTGATAATGAAATTACTTTTCAGACAGAGTAATTAGTACAGTAATCTAATTACAGTGTAAAATATGTTATTAGTAGTTCGTAATTAATAACTTTTATTTAGAGTAACTTACCCAAAATTGAAAACGCTATTTTCCTTAGACCGTTTAAGGATTTAAAGGAATATTCCAGGTTCAATACAAATTAAGCTCAGTCAACAGCATTTTTGGCATAATGTTGATTACCACATAATTATATTTTGTCCTGCCCCTCCTTTTCTTAAATTTTTTTTCAAATCCTGGTTACAGTGAGGCACTTACAATGTAAGTGAATGGGGCCAATTTTTTTTACCTTAACATACTCACTGTTTCAAAAGTATGGCCACAAGACAAAAACAATATGCATGTTAACATGATTTTAGTGTGATAAAATCACTTGCTAAACTTTTCTGTGTAAAGATTTTGCCAATTTTACAACTTCGTTGCCATGATAATGTAATGTCAACAAACCCTACAACGACTGTAACAATTATGATTTAAAAACTTTACAGGTCAATAATACATGAGTTTTAACAGAAGAATTAATATAAGTACTTTTATAAAATTATAAGCTTCAGATTTCTGTTTAAACCCTCCAGAAATTGGCCTCATTCACTTCCATTGCTAGTACCTCACTGTCACTTCGATTTTTGCTTTTGTTTTTACAAGAAAAGTCCAAATTAATTGTTGTAGTAATCAATATTATGCAAATGCTTTTGATTGAGATTAACTTATTGAACCCAGAATATTCCTTTAATAGAAAGCCGTTTAACACACCTAAGCTATGTCCAGACCGTCAGTCCAAATATTTTTTTTGTGCATATCCGATTGTAATCCGATCATAATTTGCAAGTCTGAACAGCAAAAAATCACATGAAATATGACTTTAAAAATCCATTTAGCTACATTTATATTTATTTTGAAATTCTATTCAAATCACATTTCTGATTTCTGCATAATCTGATATAGCAGATTATGCATTTATTTATGAAGAGAACAGATGAACAACAGAGACACTACACAAAGCAGATGAATGATTTTTCCCCGCAGTGACAGTGGAGGCCACTAAAACACAACATATGAATGCAATATTACAAAAAACAAATACAATTAAAATATAAACGAAACATATATTTAAATTAACTGAACAGAACTCAATCGACAACTCAAAACTTCCTCCAGGTCCACATTGACTTAAATTCCGTACCTGTACGTAACCTGTAAATGCATCAAGGGAGACTAATGCTGAGGCAATTGTCATTAGATTTTGCATTTTTGCCTTGGACAGCGGACTTCTCGTGGCAATTTGGTTCTGGAGGCTGAACCCAGCATCCAGGCGATTTTACGAGTTTGCCATTTAAAAAAGCAGTTTATGTTTAGGTCTAAGCGTTTTCTTGGTGAATTTAAATTAGTTAAATAACTGGGGTCACTGATACTCCTAAACAATAAGGTAATATATAATTAAAAGAAATTATGTGACATTCAATGTCTCTTCACAAATTTTGGACAGTTTTTAAATATTTCTTGTTGCGTAGAACTCTCAAAGACATTATTGGTGAAGCAAAAACGTGTGTGTAAATCACTTTGATGTAAAGTGGCGTCACTTCATAGACTTCAGTGTATTCTGCAGCGCTGACACGAGTCATGAGAAAGACCCTTAATGCGTATAAATATCAGTCACTTTTGCACATTAATCACTGCTCTTCACAATCACAAAAGTGACCGATTATGGTTTCAAAACGGTGAAGTTCTCAGAAAGGTGAGGAGTTTGTATCCCTGAATTTATTATTTAATTTTTCATGCATTTATTTATTTTGTGGAATTTGATTCTGTGGCACAGTGGTTGGGAAACACTTTATTATGGCAAGGGTCTTCAATAGGGGATCTGCGGTGTTAATGCAGGGGGTACACAAATTATTGTTTGATCCACCAAGGGCACTCATAATAATCACTTGCACGTGAGCGAGAGACAGTACCGACACTTCCTATACGCATAGTACGATATACATTATTTAAGGACCTGGTAGTAGTCGTGGAACACAGATGATCACCTCGCACTTTTCCTAACGCTCACACATCCCTGGCGAGAGAGGAGTAAGTATTTTAGCCCATCCACATTCTGAAGCCCCTTGAACCTGCATGCCAAATATTCCTCTTGCAATAATCTTTCCTCATATTCGTGCATTCCGTTTTATTTAGATTTGAACTAAATGGAATGCTGAACATTCTCAACTCAATTTTGTTAAACTTTGTCAATTCAATATTGTAAATGTTTAACGAAATTATCCCATCGCCCATGCTCATTATGAGCTGCTCATAACACAACACTAATCAGGTACAGTGCTGCTGTAGAGGGTTTCATAAGTAAACACATCTGCTTTGCGTTTTTTGTGGTGTGTGGATGTCAGCCTAATGTTTCTTGTATTATTAGTTGCTTTTTGCTTTCAGAACAATAGTCTATACTTAATATATATGTATATGTAATATATGTCTAAATATATAGTTACTGCTGAGATAATCAAGATGCCATAGGCTGCACTGACGGTGACTGTCAAATCAACATAATTACAGATGCATAGAGTCATTTTTTTCCTCATTACAAAGTTTTTCTCCCACAGAAAACCTTATAGAAGTTTATTTTTTTATTCTGAATGGACATGTTCTGTCTGTCTATCTGTTTTATTTTATTTTTTGGAGGGGGTGTGGCACAGTGAATACAAAGGAAATTTAAAAATAGCACTTCATAGCAAAAATGTTGCAGACCTCTGCTATATTTGATTTAATGATTATTTAATGGCTTTGCGATGTAAACATTGTAAAATATTTACATACAATAATATGGTACCATACACGTTTTTATAGGCATAAAATGCAACACTCAATTTTCAGACAATATGCAACGGGAGTCCCTGCTCCATCTCTTTACATACCAAGGGGTCCTTGGCCTGAAAATGGTTGAAGACCCCTGCATTATGGCATAAGTAATGGGCTAAGATCCCAAATCAAGTCAAATATTAAATCATATATATATATATACAGTAAAAGTACATTAACATACCAAATTTTTACCAGTGGCTGACCATATTATCCACCAAGAAGGTTTTAAATGTATGCCATTTGTCAACACTACTATGGTGCATTCTGTTAATTCCGTTTAGACAAGAAAATTGGCCTATAGCTGTTTTGTCAAGTCAGGGCCCATTTTTCAAAACATTAATTATGAGGCCTCGACTCACCGATCAAAGGTCTCTTTTCATACTGAGTGACACAAATGAATTCCAGAGATATCTCTGCCATATAATAAAAAATGCAGTCCCTGTCACTTTGGTTTGGCCTTTACTGAACCAGTGTGTGTGTGCGTGCTAGGTAGTATGCATCCATTGAAGGCTGCAGTATACCAAGTGTCCTCCTTTAAACAAGCCTGGCTTAAATGAGATGACCTTCATAGGACAAACGGAAACGGAACGTATCATGGTTGCAATGACAGCACGGCACTCTTCAACAAGTACGAGCGCTTTGAGTGAGAAGGGAACAAAGTCCATCTGGAAGGGAATGTATGAGGTCAATTTTAGGAGAGATATAATGATATAAAGAGAAAAGAAAATAGATTTTACAGTTGTACTTTTGTAATTTTATTTTTCTCTATGGAAGTAAAAGCCTTTTCTCACATTCTTGTACTTTTATTATGACTTGTCATGAGACTAGGTTGCTTTGAACACCACATCAAGTTAAAAATACAGTTGTTCAACTTTGAAAAAACGCATAACAAGACCTTTGCACACTTCCATCCTATTGCGCTCCAAGCTATTTTTTAAAAACGGAACGCAACCTCGTGGATGGCTCCTTACTTATTTTGTGATGCTTGCTCTTGGTTAAGTGTAGTTTGAAAGCTTAGTAGAGAATTTATGTTCTGGTCAGGGGGCATGATTAAATATGTAAATTATTAGTGTTACTTTTAAAAATTAATTGTACTAAATTAACATGTTGCATTGGTAGCTGTAGTCAATTGTTTTTTTTATTATTTATACTACATTATGTTTGCCTGAAGAGAAAAAGCCTTAGAGGTTTTGACAGACACTTTTGCAACAAAGCACACTTGTTTTATTGCACAATTTGGCCATTTCTGAAGAGGTCTGTATTGCTTGCGTGGGATCAATAGTGTTATTGCGAAGTAGTTTCCTTGCAGAAAATGAACATCTTATATTTTATTGCTGCTTACCGCTGTGTTTGACAATGCACCTTGTGAACTCTGTTGTAATTCACCCTGATTAAGAGATAATTAATAGATTAATAACTAAGTAATCAATAGCTGGCAAAGGGCTGATAATATTATGTTTTGTAATGCTGCAATATAAATATTACTTGAAAGTTTTGTGTATAACTGTTAATAAAATGTAATTAAAAATTGATTGCAGATGAGTTTTATTTATAGTAGATTATTTAGATCTAGAAAAGCTTTTAGAAAAGTTCACATAAAACGTCCTGGTTACTTTTGTAACCTCCATTCTCTGATGGAGGGAACGAGACGTTGTGTCGATGTAGTGACACTTGAGAGCCCTAGACACCTCTGATCTTTGATAAAAGGCCAATAGGAATTGGCAAGTGGTATTTGCATGCCCCTCCCCCGGACATATGGCTAAAAATGGAGGGGACCGCTCATTAGGTTTTGTGCTGAGGAGCTGAGAATAAGGGCCCGGCCATTTCAGCGGGTAGTTCAGCGTTGTGGCAGGAGGGAACATCCTTCAGGGAACGGAGGTTACGAAAGTAACCAGGACGTTCCCTATCTGTCACTCACTCGACGTTGATGATGTAGCGACGTTGATGATGTAGTGACACTAGGGGCCCCTACAAAAACAGCACTACTGGCTGAACTGGGTTACGTGGATTGGCGGTGCGAGATGGGCAGACTGCTGTGTGCCGCATAGCCAGCGCATCGGGCTGGCCCGTAACCTTTCCTGATGCTAGTGTGAGTGTCAAACAGACCTTTGGGGATGAGTCGACTATCCAAAAGGATAGGGACATTCTTGTCCTAGTCGTGTCTGTTTTCCCTCTTTTTTCTTTCTTTTTCTCACAAAAAAAAGAGAATTCGCTAACCGACTGGGATGCCAGTGTCTGCGTTGTGGGGTGTCACTCCCAAAGGGAAGACACCACGGGGTGGTGGGGGGGGTGTACTTTGTTAAGTGGAAATACTTCACATGGTCTTGCCGAGTCCAGTCAGAAGTATGTCATGTGGAGAAGTCCCGTGGTAGGTCCTACCCACCTGAGAGACCGCGCCGTAACCTTCGTTGCCAAAGGACAAGGTCAGTTGCCGAGCACAGCATTTTACTATAGAAATTTTATGCCAGGCACAGTACTTGCATTGGTATGCTTTGTATTTGGGTAGGTTCTCCACATGTGTGGATTTCTGTGGTAACCCCATGTGATGTGTTTTTCCACGGTATTTCCTGTCGGCAAACCCATGTCTTCCCTCGATCAGAGCCTCCTCTGCCCCCAGTCGCTGCGTTTGTAGACCTCCTCCCCTCTTTGGAAGGACCTACCGTGGGGGCCTCTTTCCACATATACATATTCTCCATCGGGCAGGATGTGGTCTCCGTGGTGTCTTTTCCTATTGTGAGAAAGAACACCTTCCCTGACGCGAATACATCTGGACCCAGCTGAATGATTTTACATTTTTGGTGGGAGAAATAGAAGAGAAAATGCCAAAGCGGCTGGCACGGCCTGTTCCCATTGTAAATGCATCCTGACCCCACCCCCCAACACTTTATTTTGTGTATGGGGACCTTACGACGTTTGTGGGACATTGGGAAGGTTAAGTGGGGGCCGAGTGCACTTGCTGTTAAGCACTCGGTGGCCTACCTGCACCTGCACCGGCAGTCCACGTAACACAGTTCAGTTGGTTGTGGTGTTTTGGGTTAAGTGACACAACATCGAGTGAGTGACAGATAGGGACTACAACAACTATTTGTATTTTTTAATTGTTACCTAAGACATTTTTCCTTCAGGAAATATGAAAATTATTATATATACTGTATTTTTATCATCTGATCAGTCACTTTATCAACTGTTATATTTTAAGCCAAGGGCATTTAAGTCCAGAGAATGGGATATTTGTATGCACTCCTATTGTGTTGCACTTTAGGAGATGCTCATATCACACTGTGGATCTATTCATGCCAAATCTGGACTAAATTCTTTATCTTGTTTTTTTTTTTTTTATACCCACAACTGCAAAATTACCTATTATATTACACTTAATTATGACTATGTGGCCCTGACTTTGTGCGTAAACATCCATATAGGCAGCTAATGGGTTTGATCAAGTGCAGCCGCTCTCGCTGTGAATCATTTGAGACACCCTGACTTTCATTTGCATAATTAAATGCAAATGGATTGAGGTTGCATAATTAAAAATCTGACATGGATCAGTGTTGTGAAATAGCGCAGATCGGTGTGCTGGAGAATAACAGACACGGTTCATCAGTGGCAGGCCTCAGAAAACAGCCTGTGTAATTGGCTTAATTTGGAACACTGAATAACACTGTATCTGTCTCTCACTCCTGATAGCAGTGCTTTGTACTTGACATACAAGTGTATAGTATGATAATAAATGCATCCACTCCACAGATTTTCATCAGCACTACATGATGTACAGTGCACAGCCCCAAAAATTATTTGGACATTTAAGCCACACTTACAAATGCCATGTCTAAATGCCATTGCATTACATGACAAAAATCAAACCAAGTTGCATCTGCAAACAAAAGATGCTCGACCTTTTGTCAGAAAAAGGTCAGATTTCTGAGCCATTTTTGCAATGACTTTTAAGCAACTGCTGTCAAGGTGAGTTTGGATGTCAGTTCCCCTCAAGTTTGCACAGGTGTCCTGGCAGAGATATTCTCAAGTGTAGTTCATCACATTAAATATGGAAGTTGTTTGACAACCAGAAAGTGTCCAAATACTTTCCTGGCTCCATTTTGAAGAGCATATCTATTGTTCCCTAGCTGTCATTCACTCAACATTGTGTCGATGTAGTGACACTAGGGGTCACCCTTGGGAGCCCCAACACCTCTAAAATTTGAGAAAAGGCCAAAAAAAATTTGCACTCTCCCGGACATACGGGTATAAAATGAGCCGGCTTGCAACCACTCATTCAGATATGTTCTTCAGAGCCAAGCGGTGTCTATATATTCCACTGCTATTCCATTCACCTCGAAATCAAAGCATTCTAAGCTGTTGGATATATGGCGAATTGCTGCGGGTTCTCCCCCTCTCGAATGGATAAGTGCAGAGAACACACCTGGGTGCTTCGGCAGCTACACTAAAAGAGTATACTTAAAGAGTATTCCTTTAAAAGAGTGAGCACTGATGGAAAGCTTCTTTTTAAAGGTGCCACCCAAGCCGCTCCCTGCCCCGGTCTTTCTGCCTATGGGTATCAGCCCGTGATATGGGTATTAGTACTGGGGGCGATTTGGGGACCTCAATGGGAGCGGTTCTGCCGGGTGAACCCCACAGACCTCCCATTCCCAATTACGCTCATTAGCCCCGGTCAAGTTCTGGGATGAGACAGGCAGCTAATTTTTTAATGAGTTTAATGTCTCTTTTGAGGCTCGAGAGCAGGATGAGCTCTCGATCGCAGCATCGGATAATGGGCTGGTACGATTGGACATGGAGGACTCGGCTGGATTCCCACCTTTGGGTGTGGTCACATAGTCAGAGGCTGATGTGGAGCTGATGGCCATGTTTGCCCTGGCTGCCTCGAGTGTTGGGCTCGAGTGGAACCCTCCACGCTGCCCTGAGCCCTCGCGGCTTGATGACTTGTTTCTGGGCTCAGAGCACCACTCATATTCGAGCCCCGCCCCGGTTCCTTTCTTCCCAGAAGTGCATGAGGAACTCACAAAGTCGTGGCAGGCACCTTTCACTGCCCGGACCCGGCTTCAGTGTTCCTCCGCTCTTACTATCCTCATGTTTGGCAGTCATGGTGTAAACAGAGGATAAGGAAGATGCGGTGCACTAGTGCCAGCAAAATGCCACCACCAGGTGGAATCTCCTGAGACTGACCCGAGAGTGATGCAGGAGCTGCACTTGGTGACCGACATCGCCCTAACGGTGACGAAGATCATGGTGCGGGCTCTCGGGCAGGCGATGTCCACCATGGTGGTCCAGGAGCGCCACGTGTGTATGGGAACCTTACGACGTTTGTGGGACATTGGGAAGGTTAAGTGGGGGCCGAGTGCACTTGCTATTAAGCATGCAGTTGCCTACCTACACCGGCAGTCCACGTAACACGGTTCAGTTGGTTGTGGCATTTTGTATAGGGACCCCTAGTGTCACTAAATCGATACAACGCCGATTGAGTGAACAGATAGGGAACGTCTTGGTTACTGTTGTAACCTCCAGGGAACGAGAAGTTGTGTCACTCTTGCCACAACACTGAACTACCCGCTGAAATTGTCACTCTGTCTCGGCTCCTCAGCACAAACCTTAATGAGTGGTTACAAGCCGGCTCCTTTTATACCCGTATGTCCAGAGGAGTGGTATGCAAATTACACATGCCAATTTCCATTGGCCTTTTCTCAAATATCAGAGGTGTTTGGGGCTCACAACGGTGACCCCTAGTGTCAATACATCGACACAACTTCTCATTCCTTCTATCAGGGAACGGAGGTTACAAAACTAACCAAGACATTTATCATATCAAGCCTCTCAATTTTGCTTAAAAAGTCACTTGCTTTGATATTTTGTTAAGGCAGTGTCATTCATGTATTTTTAGTATGATATAAGAGTCCAAATACTTTTGGTGGCAACTGAATGTGATTATAATATACTCAAGAACTGATAATGAATTTATCCTCGTTCTCCTTTATTTTGTTCTACATTAAATACAGCTCCATAACACCAATATACTGGTGATTATCTGTTGGTTTTATTAGTACTACTCATTGATTAAAGTGTGGCAGGGGTGCTTTGGCATGGTGGTGAAAGCTCAGAGTTGGTAATTGAAATCAACTTTTTTCACACTTTTGCCTTGAGGAAACACATTGTCCCAGTAAATAATATACTATGTATTGCTAAAAGCACCAGCTAGATTAATTCAGTTTCCTGGATATGTTCGGAATGGCAAAGGGATGCAAATGGTTTGGCTTATTAGCAGTACCCCCTACTGGTTGGTATTATAGCTAGGGCTGGACAATAGGATGATGTAATCGGATATCAACGATGTCTTACATTGATCCCAATGCCGATTCCGAACAGACATTATCGACAATATCAGGAAATGGCAAAACCATGGATCCTGGATGTCTCCAAATATATTAAACAGTGGACAGGGTTTGAAACTAGCACCCACCACCCGCCAAATAAAACAAAACTGAATCCAGTTCACGAGCTCCTTGTCCAAATGTATTTCATGCATGTGTAATTTTGCCCATCTACCCACAACAGACGTCTTGGAGTGACGCATGACAAGAAACGCTGTGAGTCATGAAGACACGCACTTGAAGAAACACACTTTATTATATTTTTAAGAACAGACAATGCTTGTGTCTGATTCGCTGTTTGCTCAGAGGCATGCAACACATACCTGTCTTGGAACACACGCAAGTCTGTGTGCAGTGCGAGTTATTATGTCATTTAACTACATCATTCTTCAGACAAAAAGCATCTTTCTTCACTTGTGGCCATTTAACATTAGCGGTATTTTCTGCAGATCACACTGTGAATTTGGCAACAGGAAGTAAATAGTTTTACACCTGAAATTCGTCTGTGATTACCAAAATTTGAACAACTGCCCCCAATGGCCGAAGCTGGAAGTGTTGTTGAGGTGAAATGTCCACTGAGTAGCGCCAAAAGCAAGTTGTATTTTTAGTTTTAATTGATTAAATACAATAAACAAGAATGCAGATTTTATTAACCCTACTCCCTAACCCGAATCCCAACACTAAACCGAAACATCAGTGGAGTAAAAATTTTATTTTAGAGGGAAAATTCAACCTCCGAATCACACTCTACATTATGTTTATGTAAACGTGATTACTTTCTGATTTGAGACCATTGCTTTCCCAACTCGTTATCAGTAGTGCCACAGGTTAAGGTGAACACATTTAAATTGATTAAAAAAATGTCTGATGGTGGATGGCATTTGTCAGTAATTTTGCAGAATGAGGTTGATTATACTATTATTACTTATACTATTTTTGAACTATTTATACTGTGTGTGCATGATATGCAAATATTCTGTATGCATGGAATAGCCAGATGACATAATACAACTGCAAAAATGAGCAGTATGCTGTTCAACCAGAGTAAATTGTGTAGGATACAATGTAACACAATGCACTCTTGACCTTCCATTTCCAGAGTGAGGAAAGTGATGGTAATATCAACTGTTGTTAATGACAGTTCTTCTCCAACTTTCTTTCCTCTGCTAGGAGTTTGAATTTGTTAGGCAGTGTGCAGTGAACCTTTTCTCCTTTCCTCTTCTTTCTAAGAAAATAATATATATATTTAAAAGAGAGAATGACTGAAAGCCAGGGCAAACGATGCATGTTCCCCTGTTCTCGCTCTATAGCCGAAGAGGACACGCAACAGTTTTGCTCTGTTTGTTTAGGGGAAGAGCACGCTGCTCTCGCGTTGCAGCAGGACAGGTGCAAGCACTGCGATTTGCTTTCTGACAATTGCTTCGCGCTCGCCTCGCTCGCTTCCGAGAGTCAGCATCCACACTTAGTTCGTGGGGCTCTCGCATGGATTTGGCTGAGGAGCAAGAGACGGGTTTGTCCCTTTCTCTCGCTCTCTCTCCAAACTCAGCTGGTCCTTCACATAATCTTGAAGCGCGTTCCGACGCCTCTTCGGTTCATGAGGGGGACCTCGATTCTCTTTCCGTCCACGATAAAAAATCAGCAGAGGGATTGCTCGATGTGGTTACTCGTGCGGTTGCCAGACGCCAGTTGGACTGGCCACGCCAAAAATAGACTCCCAAACCCTCCAAATTAGGGGATAAATATTTATCTAGCAAAAATAGACTCCCAAACCCTCCAAATTAGGGGATAGATATTTATCTATGGAAGGGAACGCCTCATCAGTCCCTTCCCTTCTTTGATAACCTCCATGAAGAGCTTTCTCGCTCATGGAGAAACCCCTATTCTTCCCGTGTTCACCTACCCTCGACGTCATTATATTCGACTATCGTGAGGGAGACTAGTCAGGATCAAGGGAAAAATGAAGGCAGCAATAGACATCTTTGATAAAAACCTGCTCCAGAGCGCTCTGGACCTCAGACTGGGGTGAAGGTTTATCTTACAACAGGACAACGACCCTAAGCACACAGCCAAGATAACAAAGGTGTGGCTACGGGACAACTCTGTGAATTTCCTTGAATGGCCCAGCCAGAGCACGGACTTCAACATGATTGAACATCTCTGGAGAGATCTGAAAATGGCTGTGCACCGACGCTCCCCATCCAACCTGATGGAGCTTGAGAGGTCCTGCAAGAATGGGAGAAACTGCCCAAAAATAGCTGTGCCAAGCTTGTAGCGTCATACACTTGAGACTTGAGGCTGTAATTGGTCCCAAAGGTGCTTCAACAAAGTATTAAGCAAAGGCTGTGAATATTTATGTACATTTATGTTGTCACATATATAAAATAATGAATTTAATCAATTTTGGAATAAGTGGTGGTGGCGTAGTGGAGTGGTGGTGGCGTAGTGGCTAAAGCATAGGGCTGTTAATCAGAAGGTCACAGTTTCTAACCCTATGGCCACCACCATTGTGTCCTTGAGCAAGGCACTTAACTCCAGGTTGTTCCGGGGGGATTGTCCCTGTAATAAGTGCTCTGTAAGTCGCTTTGGATAAAAGTGTCTGTCAAATGCATAAATGTAAATGTACATAACAAAATGTGGAAAAAGTGAAGGGCAGTAAATACTTTCCAGATGCACTGTACAATATAAAAAAAGGGTATAGTAGGGGTCTGTTTGTGATCACATAGGGTACAACTACAGTAGTTGTTTCCTCACTGGGTTATAGTTACACCTCAAGGTACTAATATGTACAATTTAGGGATAGATAAGGTACCAATACATTTATGACTGACATGTTAGTAACTGACATGTTTCTGCCCCAGTGACAAGCTGTTGTATTCCTGAAGGTACAATTTGTAAACGTGAAAAACAGTCTGTTCTCTTCTCTGTTTCAGGTGGAACTTCCCACTGGTCATCTCCACCTTGCGACTGCTGCTGCAAGGGTCACAAAGGTGAAGGGGAAGGTGAGAGTGGAACCTCCTTTAATGAACTCTCCACCTCCAGCTCAGAGAGCCATTCAGAGGCCAGCTCGCCACAAGGTACAGTCATCCGCGGGCCAGTCAGCCGGCAGTCCCACGTGCAGACGTTGGATCGACCCCCCAAGAAAGGCCCTGTTCAGCAACTTCTGCAGCAGCAACAGTCTGAGCAGCGTCGCAAGAGTGATCTTCTCCGAACCCTTACCACAAGCTCAAGAGATACCAGCACCTGCAAGAAGCGACCAGCGAAAGAAAAGTTGACTGTGGAAGAGGAGCTAGAAAAGTGTATCCAGGACTTCCGCAAGATAAAGATTCCTGATCACTTTCCAGAGCGCAAGTACATGTGGCAGGCCGACCTCCTACGCAAATATCGTCTTTGAGGAACAAAAATCTGGAGAACTTCTAAATAATTTTTAAAGCTAAAGCTACAATGTTGTATGTGTTCTTCACTGCTATTTTTACTACTAGTAGTACTACACACCACACTACTGCCTCTGACTTTACTTTGGCCCTGTCCCAAATGGTGCACTTGATGTGGACTTGAACTGCAGCAGGGAAAGCCAACCCTGCTCTTGGACACCTATCTTCCTGCAGAGTTAAGATCTAGCTCTAATCAATAGACACATTTCCAACTTCAGGCAGAACATCTCTTGTAGTAGAATTATGCTGTTCAGTACCAATCCGGGCTTGTAACCATGAATCATGAGTTGCCATGTCACCACAGGTGTTCCACCTGAATGATTCTTTGTCCTGAGTAGGGTTGAGTGCTAAGAAATCCGGGCCTGAAAAGGATGGTGGAAAAGCATTTAAACACATCTAAAACAGCTAACCAAGGTGTTCAGGATTACATGAAAATTACAGATATGTGTGTTTGATTAGGGTGAGAAATAATGCTATGTTTCATTCGACTCGGAATGTCAGAAATTCCAACTTACTACTAGGAAAAGTGCAATAGAATGCAGACTTAAAACTTGGAAACTTGTGCGAAAACCCACAAATCTGGTTTCACCAACTTAGTACTAGGAAATGTGCAGTACAGCATGGACTTTCAATTTGGTAACCTGTGCTGAAACCCACAACTCAGATATTGCCATGATGCAGATGCATGACATCATGCACTTCAAACCAAAAGAAAGTCTGAATTTTCAAATTAGTACTAGGAAAAAACTGGAATAGAATGCAGATTTGCAAATTGAAAACTCTTGCGGATTTCCAAAACTCTGGTTTGCCGAAATGCAGGTGCATGACAGCACACAAACATGGAGATATTGATAGTGATAAACAAGCAAATAAAACAAAAATTACATAACATTATGAGAGAATTTGTTTGGAAAATGTTTGCAGAGACAGTTAGTAAATTATACTCTTGTTTGTTAATTGTACACCCGTAGAACAAATGCGAGCATTGCTTAGGATCGTCCTCTGCCATTTGGCTGTTTGGAAACTTCTCCTTTAAAATCAAACTCCTGTTAAGCTAACAGGAACATTGCAGTTTTGTTTCAGAGATCGGAGATATGTCCCACATCTCACTTTGTGTGGAACAAAGCATGGCCTGGGGGGAGGAAGTTATGCCCCTAGAAACTTCTGAAAAACCAACCCCAACCGAACTGATGCCTAAAAGATTGAGGAGTACAAACATCACCCACCTCCCAGTCAGAGAGCGAAATGTTACCCATCCTAGAGCTTAAAATGCCCTCTTAATTTGCATCCTAGTGTCGCCCCTGGAACGTAGCATAAACTCTGCAGGAAGGTTGCTGTCCTGGAGAACGGTGGGTTACCCAACAGTTTATTGTTTTTAGATTTAGAAGGGTGCTCACAAGTGCCCTTTTTGCACACAGAATTGATGCACACTTTTGCAGATTGTGCACTGGTACACATTCCACAGCAGACAAAGTGAAGACTCTGAGGAGCACAGTGAGGGCTGAATGTGCTGTATTTGGGACAGTGCCTTTGTTGTCAATCTTTGTCAATAACCTAGGTGACCACTTCATCAACTGCTCGAACTGTTTACTTGTAGACATTTTTGTAGAATTCTCCAGAGACATGAGTATTTTCGAGAGATGCACGGCTTTGGTCTCCCTTGTTAAATTAGTACAGATGAGCACAATTTTATGTGTGATTGCGTGTTACAACTGAATTCTTGACCTCAGTATGTTTGTGCCACAGCGATTGTGTCAAGGTGACCCAGAGGTTGAAAGATGAATGTGTATCCTCCTCATAAATAATGCATGCGGTCCCAACCGTGCCCTTTCTAAGAATAGCCACTGCCCTGGCAGACGTGAGTGTGAGTTTCCATTTCAAACCTCTGAGAAGAAGCACAAAAGTACATGAAGCCAAATGTGTTTCCCTTTTTGAATTTTCCATGCTCCATATCCGTACCTTGATGAAGCTGCAATCAGTGACCGTACAGACCCAAACCAGATATTGTCATGGCTTGAAAACAGTTGTGTGTTTAAACTCAATGCCATTACATTAATGCTTTGAAATCGATTTCTGAAACAGATCGATTAACACTTGATATTACAAAGGGGAGTTTATGATGGCTTACTCTTGATATGAGGTCAAAGGTTAAGTATGCTATGTTTGAAAAAAAATAACAATATTTGGTTTAGATTGTGGAATCAATCACACGCTGAATAATATAAAACTGTAGTTTAGCATTGTAAAATCTATTTGTAGAAGATCTTTTCCTTATCCATTAATTACATTACTGAGCGAATTTGTGAAATGAATGGCTTCTGGTTATATGTTCATAAGGTCAATAGACAAATTCACTAGATGCTGATGTGACCTATGAGTAGTTGACATATGACATGTCCATGAAGCTTTTGTTTTTTTAGGTTAGGTTAAATATTTTAGGTTACAATTCACATTAATAAGTGAAAAATGTGTATATCTTAGGTTCTGAAATTGGTCTTTTTTCAGCATTTGTAATCACCTATTTGCCTTCACTAGTTCATTTTAAACGTTCCTGAAGTGGAAAATTTGGTTTAAACCATTTTAGATAAACTACAGCACGTTGCACTGCAGGACAATGCTAAATTTTGTGAAATTTCATGATAACTACCCCATATAGCTGATGATAATTCAGTGCTAAATCATTGATAGTATCCTAATAAACATTAAGTTGGACCATTTTTAAATACACCAATACCACACAGCTTAGATTTATTTTTCGATATGTCAAAGTCACTCAGTTCACAATTAAAGTGACAACATTTTTATTTATTAAAGTATATTTATTATGTAGGAATTTTGTTGGATTATTTTGTGAAAGTTTACTAGGGGCATTGAGAAATAGCATACTCTGATATTGTTAAATACATGCAATTGGCCTGGGTAGCACAGTGAGTAAAGATGCTGACTACCAACCCTACAGTCACGAGCATGAATCCAGGGCATGCTGAGTGACTACACCCAGGTCTCCTAAGCAACCATATTGGCCCGGTTGCTAGGGAGGGTAGAGTCACATGGGGTAACCTCCTCGTGGTTCGCTCTCGTGGGGCACGAGGTGAGTTGTGCGTGGATGCCACGGAGAATAGCGTGAAGCCTCCACAAGCGCTATGTATCTGTGGTAACATGCTTGATATGTTATAAGTGATAAGATGCGTGGATTGACGGTCTCAGATGTGGAGGCAACTGAGATTCGTCCTCCGCCCCCCAGATTGAGGCGAGACACTACACCACCACGAGGACTTTGAGCACATTGGAATAGGCATTACAAATTGGTGAGAAAAAAAAAAAGAAATGCAATTCATCTATTTTGAAATAACTGGTACCAAGTTCAAATTGTGACTGATATTGGTGGAAGCAGGAAAAAACACGATCTGCGGAAGAGAGATCATTAATTTTGGACTCTTTTCCCCATTATTTCATATTAACTCGGCCTCTTAAGTAGAGTTTACCGAAATATATGACCCATCTCTAATGTGAAGGCTGTTTTCAAAGATATACAATTAATTATGAAAAATGTGACTAGATAGTCAAAGTGATATACAGTATTTCATTAAATCCACACAGACTATCTCTGGGGACATTTTGATTAGAATTGCATTCCATATCTTATTGTTAACTATGAAAAATTATACTTCAGAGAAATAGCTCACCAAACAAAATGAAAATTTAGTCAGTGTCATCATTTACTCACCCTCATGTCATTTCAAATCCATATGACTTTATTTCTTCTGTAGAGCACAAAAGAAGATATATTGCAAAATGCCCAGAGTGCTCTTTTCCATACTATGAAAATTAATGGGATGTCGAGCTACAAAAATGACAAAAAAGTATCATAAAAGATGTCCATATGACTTGTGCTCTGTATTCCAGGTCTTCTGCAGCCATATAATAGATTTGTGTGAGGAACAAATAGAAATTCTTCTTGTTATTTGTTGAAAATATTTGTCTTGTCTTGTCATTGACATTGAACCTGGCATGACACATCTGATGTGTCTTATTTTAATTGAATAAGAGAGCTATGGGCAGAGGAGAATATTTTCAGTAAAAAATGACTCAATATCTCTCTGTTTCACACACAAAGAAACAGTTTGTCTGAAAGAAAGTGATGTTCAGAAGATCACTCTTAACTATGTGGTAAGGATTAATATATATATATATATATATATATATATATATATATATATATATATATATATATATATATATATATATATTAATATTTTAAAGGATTAATATATATATATTATTGTTTTCTCCTATCACAGACAATGATATAAATGTACTAACATAAAGTGTAATATTTGTCTCTCATTTCACTACACAGTGTGAAGGACACTAGATTAATTGTGTTAAATGTTAATTGTGTGAAAATAGAATGTTTAAATAAAACCAAAGGACAGGAAGTGTTAAAGGGGTAAATGGCAGGCATAGTCTTGTAATTCTGGCTTTTCACATAGTAGCCTTTTAAATTAGAATATAAATTAAGATTCTTCGAGTGCTAATCAAAATGTAGCCTCCAGCCTCTCATGCCCCATTATGAGGTCTACTTACCAAAACATTTATTTTAGTGGACCACAGACAGAGAATGTATAGTATAATATGTTATATATCTTGGGTGCTCTAAGCAGGGCTGGACTGGTAATCTGGCATACCAGCATTTTCCCGGTTGGCCAACGGACTTTTGGGCCAATCAGGGGTGGAATGTCCATCGGGAGAATCGAGCAGGCAGGTGGTTCAGCCGCTAAACGTGCCGAATGGGCCACGATAAGCAACAATAAGCTGCCGTGTTATGCAGAACGGACCACAAAACGGTGCCGTGATATGCACTATCATGACCCCCCCCCCAAACAGTTGGGCCAGTTGCCAAGCAAAATCCCGAGCCGATTTCTCTTCCCAGTCAAGCCCTGGCTCTAAGGATACAGAAAAGTCATTATGTTTTCCTGTGCTTTTCCAAAACTGTCTATAATGTAAAAATATCATTACAAATCAATTGTAAATAACATGATACTAAAATGTCATGTATATTAATTGCATGTCTTGTAGTATGTAAGAGATTACTCTTTGTACATGATGACAAATTAATTATAATGAAAGTTTTTGGAATCTATGTAAAATGCCCTATATATATATATATATATATATATATATATATATATATATATATACACATATATATATACAGTATATTCACACATACACACACTGGCAGCCAAAAGTTTGGAATAATGTAGATATTTAGCTGTTTCAGAAAGAAATTGGTACTTTAATTCACCAAAGTGGCATTCAACTGATCACAAAGTATAGTCAGGACATTACTGATGTAAAAAAACAGCACCATAACTATTTAGAAATGTAATTTTTGATCAAATCTAGACAGGCCTCATTTCCAGCAGCCATCACTCCAACACCTTATCCTTGAGTAATCATGCTAAATTACTAATTTGGTGCTAGAAAATCACTTGCCATTATATCAAACACAGTTTAAAGCTATTTGTACTGTTAAATGAAGCTTAACATTGTCTTAGTGTTTGTTTTTGAATTGCCACAGTTTGCAATATACTGGCATGTCTTAAGGTCAGTATTAGGTCAAAAATGGCAAAAAAAGAAACCGCTTTCTCTAGAAACTCATCAGTCAATTGTTGTTTTGAGGCAATGCTTGAAACTGCCAAAAAAAGATTTCATACAAAGGTGTACAGTATAGTCTTCAAAGGACAACTGGCTCTAACAGGACAGAAAGAGATGTGGATGGCCAGATGTACTAAACAAGAGGATAATTACATCAGAGTCTCTAGTTTGAGAAATAGATACCTCACATGTCCTCCGCTGACAGCTTCATTGAATTCTACCCGCTCAACACCAGTTTCATGTCCAACAGTAAAGAGAAGACTCAGGGCTGCAGGCCTTATGGGATGAAATGCAAAGAAAAAGCCACTTTTGAAATAGAAAAACAAAAAGAAAAGGTTAGAGTGGGCAAAAAAACACAAACATTGGACAACAGATAATTGGAAAAGAGTGTTATGGATCTTAAACACATTGAGTTTTTGTGGGATCCGCTAGACTGAAAGGTGTGTGAGAAGTGCCCGACACATCTATGGCAAGTGCTACATGAAGTGTGGGGTGAAATGTCACCTGAGTATCTGGACAAATTGACAGTTAGAATGCCAAGGATCTGCAAAGTTGTCATTGCTGCACGTGGAGGATTGTTGATGAGAATACTTTGAAGTATTTTAAGAAAAAAATTCAAATTGTAATAGTAATTTTTCACATCATTAATGTCCTGACTATACACTGTGATCAGATCAATGCCACTTTAGTGAATAAAAGTATCAATTTCTTTCCATAAGAGCAAAATCTGTACATTATTCCAAACTTTTTGGTAGATAGATAGATAGATAGATAGATAGATAGATAGATAGATAGATAGATAGATAGATAGATAGATAGATAGATAGATAGATAGATAGATAGATAGATAGAAAGTTATAAGCAAGAGAATTACTTTAAGGGATAGTTCACTCAGCAAAGACTCAATTACTATGACTTTCTTCTATGAAACACAAAAGGAGATGTTAGGCAGTTGAAAGGTAGCCTCAATCACCGTTCACTTTTATTGTTTGGAAAAAAATTGGGTAACACTGTAGATTAGGGATCTGAAATTAGACAATAATTCATGACTAATAATTACACTTGTTAGTTATGGACATGTTTGGCATATAGTATATATAAAGTATATATTAAGCCTTTATTGGCTGATATACAAGATATATAAGCCCAATTTTTAGTCATTAATTACTCTCTATTATCCTCAGAAGAAAAAAAAATATCATCCAGGTTTCTAAATGATGACCATTTTCCTTTTTGGATTAACTATGGAGTAAACAGATGGAAAAATACCTCATTGTGGAAGTTGACGTTGAGCTGTTATATGTCACACACAACTCACCTAAAGCACAAACTCCTAATTGTATAGCTACTTGAGTACGGTATTAGTTTTATAATAAGGTAACAAGAAAATCTGGTTGCATTCATGCTGTGCAAGAACCATGCTGTGTTAGCCATGATCCCAGAAGCAGGACATTTCCTCAATTTATATCAAACTACATCTAAATCTACATACATTTTTGTTTTAGTAAAGTAATAGTTCATTGAAAAATGAAAATTCCATCATTATTTACTCGCCCTCATGTCTTCCCAAACTCGTATGTCTTTCGTTCCTCTGTAGAACACAAAAGGAGAAATTTGAAAGCCTAATCTTGTGACAATTACGTGACTGTGACAACATTCTTACTAAATTATATTATGTGGTTCACTACACATATCACGGCAGTTCCGTAGTGAAATGTCCACTGTGTGGTAAAAGTGAGTAAAATATTCTCCCAAACAGATGAGATTTTTAAGTTTAATGTTGTATTGAGTTATAAATGAACAAAACCAACCTTCCTACCCTAAACGTGTCGACTTGCATTTCTTCAGGACTCATACACCAGTCCTTTGCATCACAATTGCAATGCTCAGTTGAGCTACCGCGCAATCACATTTGAAAAAGCTTGGAAATGTAGTTGATCATGTAATGCAAAAACAATTTATTGCTTTACAAGTCATGCACTATAGTGAACATTTTTAGATGTCATAAGATAGCATTGTGTAAGGAACAGGGTAAAAAGTGTGTGTTTATGAACAGATAATCTGCCATTTTACTAGTGATTTGTGTGAAAGGGAATGAAAGGCATTGTTGTTGTTGTAGAGTTTATTTTACTAGATACTGGTTGCATCAGCCACCAATGTAAATGCCATGTTATGCAACAACACCTTACTTTGCGGTGAGCTTATGACCTACTTGCTAGTCTTCCCTTGAACTGGTGGTGTAACTAAAGTAATCACCAACTTAGTTACTGTCACGAATGACGGAGAAGGTAGAGTCGGGACGAGGATCTAAATGCAGCAGGTTTTATTAACAATAACGGTAACACAAAAGAACACCAACAAAAGAAACATCCACGATGGGAAAAGGTAAATAAACACGGAAGGCAAACAAAGGGTTAACTTAACACGGAAGGTAAACACGGGGATGGCTGGAGTGAAAACGACGAAGGAAGCATGGGAACAGGCATCTACATACAACAAAGACCGACAAGGGAAAGGAGAAACAGACACGGTTAAATAAACAAACACAATGAAGACTCAACGAGATACAGGTGAAAACACTGATGAGTGCAGGCAGTGACGGGGGCCGGGAATTGTGGGAAATGTAGTTTAGACGCTCGGGCAGTGAGACTACGGGCGGACAACAGGGAAAACGTGACATGGAATGGGAGCGGTGACGGGTGAAACGGAAAACACGGAGCAGACCAGGAAACATGACATAAAAGTGATGGGTGAAAACAGAGGACATAGGACAGACAACACCGGAACGTTACATAATCCCCCCTCAAAAGGACCGGATTCCAGACGGTCCTAAGAGACAGGAGGGAAAAAACAACAGGAATAAACAGATGTACAGGGCGAGAGGGGCTAGAAGGGAGGAAAAACAAACAGACCAAAGGGGGCACAAGGCACACAAAGACAGAGTAAGGGGGTACAAGGAGCAATTAGGCAGTCCATGGGGGCACAGGGGGCAAGGCAGTCCACAGGGGCAAAAAGGGAAATGGGACAGTCCACAGGGGCACAAGGGGCAGACCGGAAGACCAGGGAGGCCGAGAGGGCAGGTAAGCAGTCTCTGGGGGTGTGTGAAGGGAACCGGGTCAGGTGGCCTGGGGGTGAAGGGAACCGGGTCAGGTGGTCTGGGGGGAACCGGGTCAGGTGGCCTGGGGGTGAAGAGAACCGGGTCAGGTGGTCTGGGGGGCGTCCACCGGGTAGGGACAGGTTTAGGAGGCCAGGGAGGTTTCGACCGGGCAAGGACAGGTTTGGGTGGCCCGGGAGCTGGCCGAAAGGCAAGGGCCGGTTCAGGGGGCCTGGGAGGTGGCCACAGGACAGGGACAGGTCGAGGAGGCCTGGGAGACGGCCACCGGACAGGGACAGGTCCAGGGGGCCTGGGAGGCCGCCTCAGGGCAGGGACAGGTCTAGGAGGTCTGGGAGGTGGCCGCCGAACAGGGGCCAGTTCAGGGGACCTGGGATGTGGCTCCAGGACCGGGACAGGCTTAGGTGACCTAGGAGGTGGCCATAGGGCTAGGGCTGATTCAAGGGGCCTGGGAGGAAGAGTGGCCACTCGGGGAGCTGGCGGAGCCAAGGAGGTCTTCTGAGACGGAGCAGTTGAAGACTTGGGTGGTGGCGCCGAAGGAGGCGCAGGCAAGGCCGCGGGAGACCCTGGAGGCGGAGCTGCAAGGGTCTCTGGAGATAAAGCTGAGGGAGGCTCTGGGGGCTCAGGAGGCGGAGCTGAGGGAGGCTCTGGGGCCTCAGGAGGCGGAGCTGAGGGAGGCTCTGGAGGCTCTGGAGGCAGAGCCGAGGGAGGTGGCGCCATAGGGGCCTTTAGGGGCGGAGCCGTAGGAGGCTCGGGAGGCGGAGCCGTAGGAGGCCCTGGAGGCGGAGCCGAGGAAGGTGGAACCGTAGGGGCCTTTAGGGGCGGAGCCACATGGGGGCTCAGAAGGCTCTGGGAGTAGAGCCGTAGGAGGCTCGGGAGGCAGAGCCATAGAAGGCTTTGGAGGTGGAGCCGTAGGAGGCTCGGGGAGAAGGGCCGTGGAAGACTCTAGAGGCTCTGGAGGCGGAGCCCTGGAAGGCTCGAGAGGCTTGAGGGGCGGAGCCCTGGGAGGCTCGAGAGGCTTGAGGGGCGGAGCCCTGGGAGGCTCGAGAGGCTTCCAGGGCTCAGCCTCGAGAGGCTCTGGAGGCGGAGCCCTGGAAGGCTTGAGGGGCGGAGCCCTGGGAGGCTCGAGAGGCTTGAGGGGCGGAGCCCTGGGAGGCTCGAGAGGCAGAGCTCTGGGGAGCTCGAGAGGCGGAGCTCTGGGAGGCTCGAGGGGCTCGAGAGGAGGAGCTCTGGGAAGCTCGAGAGGAGGAGCTCTGGGAAGCTCGAGAGGCTTGGAAGACGCTGACTCTTGGACGGTCATGGCTACTGGCGCTGGCTCAGGGACGGTCGAGGCTACAGGCGCTGGCTCATCGATTCGGGAAGGCAGGGGCTCAGGCTCGACAGCCAGAAACACGAAGAGTGGTTCCTCGGGTGCGAGTGTTCTGAGGGTGAGACTCAAGTACTCCCTCCACGTGTGCTCTCCGAATTCCGGCGCTTCCCGCCACTGGGCTGATGATAACCCGCCCCGGTAGATGAGCTTCAGGGAAGCGTCGTCGAACCCGGTGTGGATGGCGACCGTGGAGAAGAGCCGTGAGTACTCGTGAACGGGAAAACTTGCATGGGCCAGTGTGGTGAAAACTGCTGCTAGATCCATATGTGGTCGGTCTTTCTGTCACGAATGATGGAGAAGGTAGAGTCGGGACGAGGATCTAAATGCAGCAGGTTTTATTAACAATAACGGTAACACAAAAGAACACCAACAAAAGAAACATCCACGATGGGAAAAGGTAAATAAACACGGAAGGCAAACAAAGGGTTAACTTAACACGGAAGGTAAACACGGGGATGGCTGGAGTGAAAACGACGAAGGAAGCATGGGAACAGGCATCTACATACAACAAAGACCGACAAGGGAAAGGAGAAACAGACACGGTTAAATACACAAACACAATGAAGACTCAACGAGATACAGGTGAAAACACTGATGAGTGCAGGCAGTGATGGGGGCCGGGAATTGTGGGAAATGTAGTTTAGACGCTCGGACAGTGAGACTACGGGCGGACAACAGGGAAAACGTGACATGGAATGGGAGCGGTGACGGGTGAAACAGAAAACACGGAGCAGACCAGGAAACATGACATAAAAGTGATGGGTGAAAACAGAGGACATAGGACAGACAACACCGGAACGTTACAGTTACAAACTAATTAGAAGTTATTAAGACCTTTGTTTGAACTTTAAGTCCTAACTTAAGTTAAACCTTAAGCACAGCTGGTGCAACCCTACCCTTGAAATTCCTGCGATTTGTACAACAACCACGTTAAAAAATATATATATATTTGATTTATAAAATATAGGTTCAGTTACGTGATTCTATGGGACAATTGTGATTTCAAAACAATAGCAGTTGATTGTGACCCCCGTTAAAGCTAAAAAGGGACTTGAAAGTATCGTAAAAGTAGTACATGTGATTCATGCAACATATTTTAAGTGTTCTAAAGGCATATGATAGGTTGGGGTGAGAAACAACTCGAAATTTATGTTATTTTACAGTGAAAAGTTTGCTCATTTACAATGGCTTGCACTTAAAACTTGCAGAAACAAAAACAGCTAGTTTTCGCATGAACATTTGAACGAGCTTCACTCGTGCACTTATTAACATCATGAGAGCCAAGTCGAGATTTTCACATTAAAATAACTGGAAATCATTTGCCTATCATGTGCCTTTGGAAGTTGTGGAATTTGACGCATGTGTCACAAGGTCTACTTTTATAGTAATTTTGTGTCTTTTAAAGGCACCCTTAGAGTTAAGCCACTGGATATTGCATTCACTTTTCATTTGAAATTCACTAGCACTGTCTAGCCTGGATATTTTTTAATTCAGTGCCCAAAGCACTGGTTTCTTTGTTCAAATATTCAGCTCACACGTCTCAAAGGTACAGCTCTCAGCAATTTTACATCAACACATTTTTCAATATTTAGCAGTATTCTCTGTTTATTTTCTGTTTGAAAATGAGAAAATAGCCAATATCTTGTTTTTCCCCCATAAACCTTCCTGTCTCTGTAAGATAAAAATATATTGTCTGTTTCTCTCATCTATTCTAAGAGAATTATTTGTTGCTTAAGCTTTTGTGTCAGAGTTTGGCTAAAAACATACAGTACAGTGGGGTTCAAAAGTTGATGTCCACTTTGAAAATCTGGAATTGAAAATGTAATGAGGTAAAATGAAGAATGCTTAAGATGCTGCACAATTCCTTGGACACAAATCAAATAAGCAAGTTTGTCACATTGACCATGTTAGCTCCTTTATATAATAGACCAGATTTCCTTGCTTCCATTGAAGGACACAAAACGCTCTTTGAAACATTCTCAAATTTGTGTGACAATATTTTAACTATTAACTTAATTTTTTATGCTTATAATAGAAATATAGGCCTAATAATGCACAATTGGTGAAACGTTTGAATCCAACTGTATGTTAAGTAATAATTCTTAGCTTTTAAATGCACATATTCCACTTTGCAACTACCAATAATATCAAATAATTACATTATTAGTGCCTATTGTATTTCCACTATTCAGGTGGCTTAAGTTATCCTTATCTGTCTCCAGCTTTTGCCCACTGAAGCTAAGCAGCTAAGCAGCTAAGCTAAACAGTGTTGAGCCTGGTCAGTACCTGGATGGTAGTCCTCCAGGGGAAAACTAAGGTTGCTGCTGGAAGAGGAATTAGGGAGACCAGCAGGGACCAGCAGGGACACCTGATCAGTGGGAGAGCAAGATAAAGGGAAGCCAGAGGTGCCAGTTCGAGAGAGAGAGAGAGAGAGAGGAGAGAGAGAGAGAGAGAGAGAGAGAGAGAGAGAGAGAGAGACGTGGCCACATTACGTTTGTGTATGTTTGTTTTATGTTGAGTTTCGTATTAAACTGTTCCTCTCTTTCGGTTCTCAGCACCACTGTAACAGATAAATGATGGGCAAGGATTATGTGGGAACCGGCTGACCAGTAAACATTTACTTGCCATGCCCTCCGCCTCATGGCCACATAGGCTATTATTATCAGAGCTGTTCAGCTGCAGGGTAAAGATGACTATTTAAAACAGTCTACTTCATATTATCCTCATAACACACCTGTTATATTTCTCATGTATAGACTGTACAGGTATTTTTGTTTTTGTGCTTTGTGTATCAGTCAATGCTGGTCTAACTGGACCAATAGAAAAAATCCTTACTGTTGAGCCCTGGTCTGTTAAGCATTTCACAAGTAAATTAGAGAAACTTAAATTACTTAAATTTGACAAAACCTATGGTATGTTTTCATAAGACTTGGAATTTCACAGGAAATGTATGAAATATTTTTATGATACATTGGGGTCCTTTTTAAGCTTACTTTTTCAGTCACCATCCATTGTTATTAACACGGGCTGTGATAATAAGAAAAACATCTCCTTATGTGCTCTGCATAAGAAAAAAGTCATACAGACAATTAATGATGACAGAATTTTCATTTCTGGGTGAACTAAGTGCAATAAGTGCAGAGGAACATTATGGTTTAGCACAAGATGCATAACAAACAAAAACAGGAAGCACCCTTTAATTTTTCACATGTATTTATACAGTATCAGGAATTGATTTTTATCATAAATACAGTAGTTAAAAACTTCACATTAAAATATATTATACACAAAACCTCATGTACTTAATATTGAGAATTAATTTTATATGTTGTAAAAAATATAGCTAAATATGAAGAATATGCATTACAAATATACAGAAAATATTATTCAAATTCAAACTCAATGAAAGCGTTTATCATTGTACCATTAAAGAATGTGTGGCATGAGTGCATCTCTGTTTTAAAAGTGATTTTCACAAAAAAAATAAGGTATGAATGCAGTGTGTAACATTTTGAATGTTAGAATTGTCAGTTATAAGGAACACTGGAAAATATCCATTAAATGCAAGATCTTGGCTTATGGCTGCTTGATTTTATTTGGTCATAAAAATACAGTGACTTAAACATGGGACCTTACACATACATTAATGTATAATGACTGATTGTAGCCTTAAAGCATCTTGAAGGTCAGAAAAGACATCAAAACTAGGCATCAAGAAAAGACATTTGGCAAAAAGTTTACAAAACATTGAGTCTGTCACTGCTTTTTTCAGATGATTTCATTACTTATTGCTCGGTCTCTTGCCACGCAAATGTTTTCTTTTTTAACCCAAATAAAAACAACCACAACAGACGGAACTGTGTATGTGAAAATTAAACTGATAAAATTGCATTAAAATGCTAATAAACATTTTTTTTTTACAGAACACGTCACCACAGATAAACAAAGAGAATGTTGTTTGGTGTTGTTTTGATTTCAAAGAGGTCCAGATCATTGTGCGCATGACAGTGTAAGAACTATTGCAATTGTTTGTCTGTTGTGTGAAAATGTTTTAACAGTAAAACTTACCAAAAAATACAGGGGTAAAAAAGGTAAAGCACAAAGTGTGGGTTGTGTCTGCTAATGTTTTGCCACAAATGTATATTGTTATGTATAAAAGACAGCAATGTCATCTGGGATGTCTTTAGATACAAACATAGGGGATTTAAAATGTACCAGTACATAAAATAAAGTTCTATATAAACAAACTTTTTTTGACTGTGGTTTACGAATGTCTTTGCATTAAATAACAAAATTGTCACAGTTGGGTCTGACTGTGCTTCCCCTGACGGTCTCGTCTGTGTATCGTATCTGCTTGTTTCCCTGTGTGTTTCTCTTCCTCTTGTGTTTGCAGGTGCCACGTGTTGAATGCTAGTCCTGTTGCCATGACATTCCAAATTACACCCTCAGGTACGACCTTGATTACGACCAATGCCACCAAGACGGGCTGGGGTGATGTATGCAATGGGCACGCAGCCACTGGCTCCTGGACGGGCCCGAGGCTACGTTGGCACATCAACTGCCTCAAGTTGTTGGCAATACTGCTCGCCCTGCGGAGGCTCCGGCCATTGATCTAGGGCAAGCATGTGTTGGTTTGGACAGACAACACGGCAACAGTGGCATACATCAACCATCATGACGCTTTACGCTCCCGTTGTATGTCCTCTGGAGTCAGCAGCACCTCAAGTCGCTGCGAGCCACTAACACCCCGGGCGACTACAACACTGCAGCGGATGCGCTGTTACGACAGGTTACCTGCAGGGGAGAGTGGAGACTCCACCCCCAGGTGGTCCAGCTGATTTAGAGTCGATTCGGGCAGGCACAGGTAGACCTGTTTGCTTCCACAGAATCCATGCTGGCACACAGCTGGCCCTCTGGAGCCTACTTGCAGGGAGGATGCGGAGCACCTCGTCCTAGTAGCACCCTACTGGCCCACCAAGACTTGGTTCTCGGAACTCAGCCCCCCACAGTGGCATCTGTTCGCTAAGTGGTGTTCTTCCCGATGCGAAGACCCCCAGAGATACGCAGTCGGATTGGTGCTTTCCTTCCTGCAGGAGAGGTTGGAGGGGCGGCTCTCCCCCTCCACCTTGAAGGTGTATGTAGCCGCTATAGCGGCACACCACAACACAATGGACGGTAAGTCCTTAGGAAAGCACGAAATGATCATCAGGTTCCTGAGAGGGGCCAGGAGGTTGAATCCCTCCAGACCACGCCTCATTCCCTTAAGGGACCTCTCTGTAGTTCTTCAGGGTCTACGGGGAGCCCCCTTTGAGCCCTTGGAGACAGCTAAGCTTAAGGCACTCACTTTAAAGACTGCCGTCCTGACTGCGCTCGCTTCCTTCAAGAGGGTAGGAGACCTGCAAGTGTTCTCTGTCAGCAAAACGTGCCTGGAGTTCGGTCTGGGCTGCTCTCATGTGATCTTGAGACTCCGACCGGGCTATGTGCCCAAGGTTCTCACGACTCCATTTAGGGATCAGGTGGTGAACCTGTAAGTGCTGCCCCAAGAGGAGGCAGGCTCATCCTTAATATTGCTATGTCCGGTGCATGCTTTACGCATCTATTTGGATCACACACAGAGCTTTAGAGTCTCTGAGCAGCTCTTTGTCTGCTTTGGTGAACAGCGGAAAGGATGCGCTGTCTCCAAGTAGAGGATCACCCACTGGGTCATTGATGCCATAGCTATAGCATATCACACCCAGCAAGTGAGCTCCCACGGGGCTACGAGCCCATTCTACCAGGAGTGTGGTGGCCTCCTATGGCCTTGACCAGTGGTGCCTCTCAAACAGACATTTGCAGAGCAGCAGGCTGGGCAACACCCAACATATTTGCGAAGTTCTACAATCTCCGGGTTGAGCCTGTTTCGTCCTGTGTCTTGGCAGGAATGAAAAGGTAAGTCTGGGACAGTTGGCCGGGTGTATCACTTGCGCACAGTGCCTTTCACCTCCCCTGAGCTGAAGACGTGCACTGTTGACTCCCAGTAGTGTTCACAAAATGTGTTCCATGGATGACTTCCTCCTAGCTCTGAGAAGGACGAGTTTCTGCCGGCTCAGTATATGTGCTAACTAATCCATGTACTGGGGTAGGTTCTCCGCATGTGTTGGTTCCCCATAGGTGAACCCATGCGATGTATATCTTCCGCTAAAACGTTTCCTTGTTGGTAAACTGCGTCTTCCTAGAGCAGAGGCCCCTCTGCACCAGTCACCATGTTTGTAGATACACCTCTCCCGTTGGGTAGGACCTACCATGTGACTTCTCCACATGACATACTTCCGACAAGTCTCGGCAAGACCATGTGACGTATTTCCAATGAAAATACCCCACCCCCTTCTCTGGGCAGGGTGTGGTCTCTGCGGTGTCTTCCCCTTTGGAGTTACAACCCCCGACGTAGACACAGGTGGCCACAGGCGGTTGACAAATTCCACTCTTTTTTTGTGGAGAGAAAAAAAAGGGAAAGACGCACGTCTGGGCTAGCCTGTCCCTATTTTTTGGGAAGTCCACTTGTCCCCGAAAAGCCTTTCAGTACTCATAACAGCGTTGGGGGAGGTGTCGGCCTGGTACGCTGGCTACGAGGCACACAGTAGTCTGCCCATCTCGCACCAGCAGTTCATGTAACACAGTTCAGCTAGTTTTGGCATTTCATATAGGGACCCCTAGTGTCACTACATTGACAAAACGTTGAGTGAGTGACAGATAGGGAAGGTCCTGGTTACTTTCATAACCTCCGTTCCCTGATGGAGGGAACGAGACGTTGTGTCCCTCCTGTTACAACACTGGACTACCCGCTGAAATAGCCGGGACCTTCTCTCGGCTCCTCAGTACAAAACCTGAATGAGCGTTTTGCATAATACCACTCGCAAATTCCCATTGGCCTTTTATCATAGATCAGAGGTGTCTTGGGCTCCCAAGAGTGACCCCTAGTGTCACTACATTGACACAACATCTTGTTCCCTCCATCAGGGAAAGGAGGTTACAAAAGTAACAGGATGTTTTTTGAAGAAAAACATTTAGGAAGAGAGAAAAAAATGTTTGTGGTTCAGGGCTTCTGTAATAACAAAATATTTTGAGGTTTATGCTTAATAAAATAAAAAAGATACAAAACTGTCCTGAAGCAAAACCAGTTGAGAACCACTGAGTTAAAGGGACAGACAAGAGCAGTCTGGCCTCACTGTCATGAACCTACTGTGTTAACTGTTAATAATCATAGCACTGTAACAGTTCAGTCTGACACTCCCAGCACTTTCACTCCACGTTCCCTCTCTCCAGAGTACTAATCACCCGCACCTGAAACCTGTTCCCACATCAATCTGCCTCACAACATATAAGCTCCACTCTCCTTTCACTCTTTGTCTGATCTCACACGTGAACTTAGACTCACTTACCTGCTCCTACTCCAAGACGTTTCCTGGCTTTCATCTAGCACTCCTCGCTCCTTCGTTCCAGCAACGTTCTACGAGATTCTCCTCTCTAACGCTCCGGCGTGTTCAAAGCTCCTAACTCCAGTGCTCCAGCGTCACATTCCCGTGATCACCATTCCGAGCTCCTCGCTCCTTCATCCCAGCTACTTTCTACGAAGTTCTCCTCTCCAACACTCAGGTGTATCCAAGCTCCTCACTTCATCGCTCCTTCATCAAGCTCCCTTGATTTCCACTCCATTGCACTGCAGTGTGCACTCAGTTTCTCCAACTCCCCTTTTCCCTTCAATAAACTACACCTCCGGGTTCAACACTATCTTCGAGTCTGTGGTTATGTTACAAGCACATTACTTCAAAAGCACACACAGCTGATGTTATTTTTCATTTAGTAGGTAATTTAACATATAAACTAACATGCTTTTGTTATATAACATGTTATAGTTACATGCTATTTTTACCATGTTTATAATTCAATTTATTATTATAATTCTGTTAGCTTTTTTATTTTTTCTATTTATTTTATTTTCAAAAGGGAGATTTTTTTACACATACTTCAATAAAATAAATGGTTTCAAGTTTCAATTATAAAAAAGTGTAAAAAAATAAAAAATAACCTTTCTGTTTTGCAAAGTTTGGACCGGGACCAGAAGTGTATAGAAATCTAGGTCTAACTCACTTGTGCAGTTGTTTAACCTAGCAGCTGAGCATTTCGAGATAAACATGTGTTTAAGTATTATTAAATAATTGCATTCAATGACAAAAATTGCTGTGCTAAATCCATAGGAAACACCCATTTCCCTTACCAGCATGAACTCTACATGGAAACTGGGACCTGTCAATTCTAATAAGAACACAGATTCAAGTAAAAATCTTGCAGAGGAAAAGTGACCCGGTTATATTTCCCTGCAAATAATGTAAAAATGTACTGCTGAAAGTTCTGTAGGCTTCGGAATAACCTTCACATTGAAAATGTCTGATGTACGAGTCTATGACTTTTACCTTTGAAGGTGTTTCAAGATGAATGCTTTTATTCATTATTGCTTAAAGTATAATTAAACAATATCACTTGGAAAAGAGTGCTGTAGTTCCCTATCTCAGCATGGTTGTTATTTTCAGTAGACATGAAACTGTTGTGTAAAGCATCTCTTCCAAAAGAATCAATTCTTTAATTTGTACAGTTGTACATTGTCCAGGAGATGCAAACTGTGCATCCCAGAGGGTTAGTGAAGGAGAGATGGAGACACTAATACTCTTTCTTAGCTTTGCTGCACTTCGTTTTAATGGATGTGAAAAATGGACTTCCCATCTACTACATAATGCATGAGACTTGACTCAATCTAGCACTGAGATCTACAGTACATGCTGAAGCTCTACGCTAAGATGAATATGCTGTCATTCACATGTGTGTGCTGACAGAAATTCTTAAGTAAACATTGGTTTTTCATTCTATGGTTATAAACCTACCTATTTTTCCATTACTTTTTTTATAAAAAAAATTTGTATTGCCAACCCAGTTCCCACTAGGTCCTCATGGTGGTGTGGTTACTCACCTCAATCCAGGTGACAGAGTACAAGTTTCAGTTGCCTCCGCCTCTGAGACAGTCAATCCGCACATCTTATCACGTGGCTCGTTGTGCATGACACTGCAGAGACTCTGCATGTGGAGGCTCATGCTACCCTCTGCTATCCACGCACAACTTATCATGCACCCCATTAAGAACAAGAACCACTAATCGTGACCACAAGGAGGTTATCCCATGTGACTCTGCCCTCCCTAGCAACCGGGCCAATTTGGTTGCTTAGGAGGCCTGGCTGGGGTCACTCAGCACACCCTGGATTCGAACTCGCGACTGCAGGAGTGGTAGTCAGTGTTAATACTAGCTGAGCTTCCCAGGCCCCCCTATTTTTCCATTGTTGAATTACAGTTTGGTTATGATGTCAGCAAACTGATCTTTGCAAATGTAGTACTTCGCAAGCCGGATGTCAAAAGGGATATCATGTCAACAGCACCACACGGCCGATTTCCTGAATGTTAACTTAATTTTTCTGTGGAGGAATCGACCAGGGTCCCGACTCAGAGTGGGGCGCCCTGGGAAAAAAGGCGCACTACTTAAACTTGACGTCAGGAAAAGGGCGCTGGGCGCAAGTGATCCACCCGGCCGGTCGGTCTACGTGTTACCGAGTTCTACGGACTCGGACCTGACAAAACACGAGACGCAACCGACTCAACGCGGAGGTTGTAAAACCTTGCGAAGGTGTTGGGTGTTGCCCAACCCGCAGCTGTACAGATGTCTGCTAGGGAGGTGCCCTTGGCCAGTGCCCACGAGGACGCAACACCCCTTGTTGAGTGAGCTCGGACCCGCAAGGGTAGGGGCACGGCCTGGGTGTGATAAGCCAGTGTGATGGCGTCGACAACCCAGTGGGCGAGCCTCTGTTTGGAGACGGCATTCCCTTTCTGCCGTCCTCCAAAGCAGACAAAGAGCTGCTCAGAGCGTCTGGTGCTCTGTGTGCGGTCCAGGTAAATGCGCAGGGCGCGCACTGGACATAGCAACGAAAGGGCTGGGTCTGCCTCCTCCCGGGGCAGCGTTTGCAGGTTCACCACCTGATCTCGGAATGGTGTGGTAGGAACCTTGGGCACATAGCCCGGTCGCGGTCTTAGGATCACAGACGTATCTGCCGGACCGAACTCCAGGCAAGTGTCGCAGACAGAGAACGCTTGCAGGTCCCCAACCCTCTTGATAGAGGCGAGCGCGATCAGCAGGGCCGTCTTAAGAGAGAGGGCCCTGAGTCCAATTGATTCAAGCGGCTCGAAGGGGGGTTTCTGGAGTCCTGCCAAGACTACCGAGAGATCCCAGGAGGGAACTAGGCCTGGCCGGGAGGGATTCAACCTCCGGGCGCCTCTCAGGAACCTGAGGATCAGGTTGTGCTTTCCCAAAGACTTGCTGTCTACAGGATCGTGGTGGGCGGCAATGGCGGCAACATACACCTTGAGGGTGGACGGGGACAGCCTCCTGTCCAGCCTCTCCTGTAGGAACAGGAGCACTGACCTAATTGCGCATCTCTGCGGGTCTTCAGTTCGGGAAGAACACCAATCTGCAAACAAGTGCCACTTTAGGGCGGGAAGGTGCCTGGTAGAAGGGGCTCTGGCTTGGTTAATTGTATTCACAACGGTCGCCGGTAAGCCGGCTAGCTCTTCCGCATCCCGTCCAGGGACCAGACGTGGAGGTTCCAGAGGTCTGGGCACGGGTGCCAGAGCATGCCCCGTCCCTGAGAGAGGAGGTCCTTTCTCAGGGGAATTCGCCAGGGAGGAGCTGTCACGAGAAGCCTGAGTTCCGAGAACCAAGTCCGAGTGGGCCAGTAGGGGGCCACTAGCATGACTTGCTCCTCGTCCTCCCTGACCTTGCACAGCACCGGTGCAAGAAGGCTCACTGGGGGAAATGCATACTTGCGCAGCCCCGAGGGCCAGCTGTGTGCCAGCGCGTCTGTCCCGAGGGGAGCCTCTGTTAGGGCGTACCAGAGCTGGCAGTGGGAGGTTTCCTGGGAGGCGAACAGGTCTACCTGGGCCTTGCCAAACCGTTCCCAAATCAGTTGGACCGACTGGGGGTGAAGCCTCCACTCCCCACCGGGCAGGCGTTGTCGTGATAGCGCGTCCGCTATGAAGTTGAGCTTACCGGGGATGTGAGTGGCACGCAGCGACCTGAGTCGCTGCTGGCTCCATAGGAGGAGACGGCGGGCGAGTTGTGACATGTGGCGTGAGCGTACGCCGCCTTGGCGATTTATGTACGCCACCACCGTGGTGCTGTCCGATCTCACGAGGATGTGTTTGTCCCGAACTAACGGGAGGAACTTCCTGAGGGCGAGAAGGGTCAGAAACCCTGAGGGTCAGCAACTCCAGGCAGTTGATGTGCCAACGCAGCGGGGCCCCTTTCCAACGGCCCGCTGCTGCGTGCCCGCTGCACACGGCACCCCACCCAGACCGGGAGGCGTCGGTTGTGACCAGAACGCGTCGGGACACCTGCTGCAGGGGCACTCCTGCCCGTAAAAAGCAGAGGTCTGTCCAGGGTCGGAGTGTTTTGAGGCAGGCGGGGGTGATCCTTACCCGATGCGTGTCGTGGTGCCATGCTTGTCTCGGGACTCGTGTCTGGAACCAGTGCTTAAAAAAGTTTTAGAGGGACCACTGTGCCTGGCTTGAAGGAAGCGAGGCAATCCAGCACCGACTGAGCACGCTTGCTCGTGAGACGTGCTGTCATTGAGACTGAGTCTAACTCCAACCCGAGAAAAGAGATGCTCTGAACCGGAGTGAGCGTGCTCATTTCCCAGTTGACCTGAAGCCCCAAGCGGCTGAGGTGCCGGAGCACCTGGTCTCTGTGTGTGCATAGTAACTCTTGAGAGTGTGCTAGGATAAGCCAGTTGTCGAGGTAGTTGAGAATGCGGATGCCGGCTACTCGTAGCGGGGCAAGAGCCGCCTCTGCGACCTTCGTGAAGATGCGAGGGGACAGAGACAGGCCGAAGGGGAGGACTTTGTACTGAAACGTCTGGCCGTCGAACGCGAACCGTAAGAAGGGTCGGTGTCGTGGCAGAATTGAGACGTGGAAGTACGCGTCCTTGAGGTCTACCGCTGCGAACCAATCTAGATGCTGAACACCAGCCAGAATATGTCTCTGTGTGAGCATTTTGAACGGGAGTTTTAACAAGGCCCGATTGAAAACTCGCAGGTCCAGGATTGGTCGTAAGCCACCGCCTTTCTTGGGTACAATGAAGTAAGGGCTGTAGAAACCCTTCGTCATTTCGGTTGGAGGGACGGGCTCTACCGCGCCCTTGGCTAAGAGGGTCGCGATTTCTGTGCGCAGGGAACTGGCATGCTCGCCGTGTACTGCGGAAAAGCGGACGCTCCTGAAGGGGGGCCGGAGCTGGGCAAACTGAATTGTGTAACCGAGTCGAATGGTCCGGTGCAGCCAGCGTGATGCGTTGGGAAGAGAAAACCACGCTTCCCAGCTCTGCGCTAGGGGCACCAAAGGGACGAGTATTTTGGACGTACCCGGCGGGGCCTCGCAGCGGGGCGGAACAGGTAGTGCAGCGTCGGGCGGCTTCGTTGCGGCCTGAGGCTGGGGTGCTGAGAATAGACTCAAAGCACTTACCTTGCTCCGCGCACCCGGCAGGGGGCGGGTTCGTGACTGAGGAGGAGGTCTGCTGCGTCCTCTGGACTCGTCTGAACCGGCCGGCCGGGGGGGCAGTCGTAGGCAGGCGGAAGGCGGGATCGCCGCATCTGGTGTACCGGGACTGTCGTAATCTGAAAGCAGATTGCCGTGAGAACAGCATTTGCGGGCCAGGTGACCCAGAGGCAAAGGAAATAGCTCTTTTATTGAGAATGTGGGTACCACAGCCCCCATCAGGGGGTGTGGCAAATGAAAAAACAAAGGATTCTCCTCCCGGCCCTCCACCGGGGGATGGAGCGGTCTTACCACCTCCGGAGCTAACGTCTTGGGCTCTGGGTCGGCTGTCTCAGGAACGCTTGGGAGCCTTCCGGGTCCTAGAGGGGGTTTGTGAGACAGGGGCGTCTGCCGCCTGCGGGGTGCTCGGCAGCTGGGGCTGAGAGCTGGGCCCGGGTTGAGGCGGAGCAGGAGCTGGTTTCTTCGCAGGGGGCGCCCTCGGCGGGCAGGCGGGGCAGGGCCCGTGGCGGCAGGTGTCGCGGCGGGGCATGATGTGAGAGATGGCCTCCGTCTGCTTCTTCACCGCGGAGAACTGTTGGGCGAAGTCCTCGACGGTGTCGCCAAAAAGGCCAATCTGGGAGACAGGTGCGTCTAGGAAGCGGTTCTTGTCGGCCTCACGCATCTCAACCAGATGGAGCCAGAGATGGCGTTCCTGGACCACTAGGGTGGCCATCGCCTGTCCGAGTGCCTGCGCTGTGGCCTTCGTCGCTCTCAGGGCGAGGTCGGTCGCTGAGCGCAGTTCCTGCAGCACATCAGGATCAGGTCCATCCCCGTGCATGTTTCTGAGTGCTTTGGCCTGGTGGACTTGCAGGAGGGCCATCGCATGCAGGGCAGAGGCAGCGCGTCCAGCCGCACTGTAGGCCTTCGGCGTTGGCGAGGATGTTGTCCTACAGGGCTTGGATGGGAGTACGGGCGGCCACGCCAGGAGGTAGGAGCTACCTGGGCATAGATGGTACGCAACTGCCCTATCGACCTGAGGAATCGGCCCGTATCCGTGGCGCTCTCCGCCGTCGAGGGTGGTGAGAGTGGAGCGGGTGGCACCTAGACGAGCGGAGAGCGGGGCTCTCCACGTAGACGTCAGCTCGTCATGCACCTCCGGGAAAAAACGGGACCGGGGGATCGCGTGGCCTGAGCGGCGCTGCCCCCAGGAACCAGTCATCCAACCATGAAGGCTGTGGGGAGGATGGAGGGTTCCAATCCAACCCCACGCTCACGGCGGCCCGGGAAAGCATGTCAGACATCTGAGCGTCGGCCTCAGCCTGGGCCTGCTGGCCCGAAGGCGGCAGTCCAGGGGAGTCCTCGGCATCAGACATCACACTCTCCGATGCAGCGGCGAGCTCATCTGCTTCGAGCTCGGGAGGATAGACAGCCGGGCCGTGAGCCGAGCCGCTATCGCCGCAAGCGTAGAAACTGCACCCGCTGCCGCCCCCAGCGCCAACCGCATTGTCCTCAATCCCGTGGGAAGAAGGAGCAATGCGGGGTGCAGCTGGGGTGGCTTGCTCTCTGTTGAAAGCAAGCCGCGACCGCAACATGGTCATGGTCATGTTCTCGCAGTGAGAACATGAGCCATCCACAAACGCCGCCTCGGTGTGATCGTGGCCCAAACACACGAGACAGCGCCTGTGGCCGTCTGAAGCGGAGAGAACTCTACCGCATCCAGGAACAACACAGGGGCGGAAGGGCATCTTGAAAAAGACGCGTCCTGAAAAGGACGTTCAACGCCGCTGTGTTTTGCTCTTTTAGAGAAATTCACTCTTTTAAGGGAAATAACTCTTTTAATACACAGTATGCGTGTGTGTCTGCGCTGTCGAAGCGTTCGGGGGCAACAATGCACGCCGTGCAATGCGAAGGAGAAAGCTGCTGTTGTGCACCGTCAAGATCCAACAGCATGCAGATCGTCAGAGGAAACAGGAACGTTAGTGGTGTGTAACTCGCAGCAAACTGCAGACAGACCATCGGCTCCGAAGAAATTTTCTGAATGAACTCCCGTATTTGCGCCGCTTAAATACCCGTATGTCCGGGGGCGGGACATGCAAATACTGGCTGCCAACTCTCATTGGCCTTTTTTCATAGATCAGCGGTGGATATCGGCGCTCAAGAGAGACCCCTAGTGTCGCTTCTCCGACACAACGTGGAGAGAGCGACAGAAGGGGAACAGTCATTATTAACCAATGCCAACACATGTATTTCTTTGTTTCTAAAAATGATTAAACCATCTGTTTATTTCTATGTTTAAATCATAATAATAATATTCAAACTAATATTAATAAAATTCCAGGTTTCAATATCTTTCCAGAATTTTGGACCTGTTTGGAGAAGGAAAAAACAGTTCATTTATTTAATTTCTGGGAAATAGGATTCTAGTAATTTCTTAAAATATTATATGGGGATATGTATAGCGCTTGGAATTCAGAAGACTGTTGTAAGCATTTCAGGGTGCATTAACCATCAACAAAAGAAAAGAGCTTCTTTCTCCTCAGGAAGAAAGTTGCCATGCCAATGCTATTATAACATATAGCAAATAAGGCCCCCTCTCTTGGATTTTTCAACAGAACAGAATAAAAATATATATATATAAAAAAATATTTCTTTGTAGTTTTCTTTGACGTCTTTCACCTTCATTCCCTTTACTCAATGTAAGAACTTTTCTTCCCACTGGTACATAAATCTACTTTATGTTTTCAGACTGAGGCCTCATCTTCTTGCAATACTAGATAAATCCCTGTCCTCATTAAAGCGTTTTGAATAAACATGTCTTCCTGCAAGGTCTTTTGTTAACGACCGCTGATTCATGTGCTGCATTTTGTGACATGGAGACAAATGCAGGGCGTCTGAGGCAATTATCAGACTCCCCTGCCGCTGTGAAGGCAAATTGGACAATGGAAAGTATAATTCCCAGAGATCCCCTGATGTTGCTGGAGATGTGGGATTTCATCTGATACTCAGATACTCTATAAAAATGTGTTAAATGG